>NC_081522.1:40394847-40504847 GCF_030273125.1 Centropristis striata
AGTTTAATGTGAGTTTTATATGAATGGCACTTTACCGTGTTGTGTGTGGAAGGTCCCTTTAATTACTGTTTTTAGTAATTTTGTGTCTTTTTTGGTAATTTTGTGTCTTTTTTGGTAATTTTGTGTCTTTTTATATATTTTTTTTTTTAGTTTTTGGTTATTCTGTGTATTTTCTGGTCATTTTGTGTCTTTTGTGGTCATTTTGTTTATTTTTTAAGTAATTTTCTTTGTCATTTTGTGTCTTTTTTTGGTAATTGTGTGTCTTTTTTCAATAATTGTGTGTCTTTTTTGGTAATTTTGTGTCTTTTTAAAAAAATGTGTCTCTTTTTTAATAATTGTGTGTCTTTTTTAATAATTTTGTGTCTTTTTTTGGTAATTTTGTGTCTTTTTTAATAATTGTGTGTCTTTTTTAGTAATTTTGTGTATTTTTTGGTCATTTTGTGTCTTTTTAAATAATCTTTTGTCTTTTTTGGTAATTCTGTGTCTCTTTTTGGTAATTTTGTGACTTTTTAAAAATAATTTTGTGTCTTTTTTTAGTAATTTTGTGTCTTTTTTGATCATTTTGTGTTTTTTTTTGATCATGTCGCGGCTGCAGCTGGAGAACAATCTTCGGAAATAATGGATCCAGCGAAGGCACATATCGCGTCATTTCAGGCAGAGGAGACACGTTATCTTCACCAACGCTGTCCTGCTGATGTGGATGATATTGTTATCAGTATGCTACTCTGAGAAGGATTTTGAAATGTATGGGGTTGTACCGAATGAAACATGTATATTACAGATTAAATTAAATCCCCTGGACTTCAGAGGTTTAATTGTAAGGTTGACTTATGTATATATGTGTTACACCCACCCACTGTAATTGTTCAAAAATAAAAGCACTTCCTGTGTCCCATCATGGGGTTTTTGTTGGTTTTTGTTGTGTTTCCTGCTGGCCGGAGCCTCTTCAGCCTCTTCAGCCTCTTCTCCTCCCTCCTCTGCCTCTCTGCTGCTCGCCTCGCTCTATGTTCTGCTCAGTGTTTTGAGAAATGATGGCGAGCCAACAGAGCATCAAAGATTGACAGAAGAGACGAAGAGACGCCGGCTGAATGTGAAGCAGGTGAGCCTCGACAGACGGATTACGGTGTGTACGCAGGACTCCACGCTGATCTCAGCCCGCTTTATTCTATGTAAATATGAGATTATGTGCAGATTCACTTTAGTGTGTTCCTGGTATTATTTTAACATTTTGAGAACACGACTTCTCCTCCTCCTCCTCCTCCTCCTCCTCCTCCTCCTCCTCCTCCTCCTCCTCCTCCTCCCCGACAGTGAATATTGATAGGAGTGTGTGTGTGTGTGTGTGTGTGTGTGTGCAGGCAGCAGGAGTCGGGACATGTGGCCTCGCTCGGCGCTAAGCAGCAAAAAACAGCTCCATGAAATGAGCCAAACAACAACTCTGAAGCTGTCTGACTTGTACAATGCAGCTTTTTTGTTTAACCTGAACGTAGACGGGTACATAGACTGTGCACAGTGACTGCCAGCACAAAAAAGACATAATGACCAATAAAAAGACACAAAACGAACAAAAAAGGCGTAAAATGATCAATAAAAAGACACAAAACGAACAAAAAAGACATAATGACCAATAAAAATAAAAAAACGAACAAAAAAGACATAAAGACCAATAAAAAGACACAAAACTAACAAAAAAGACGCAAAATGACCAATAAAAAGACACAAAACGAACAAAAAAGACATAAAGACCAATAAAAAGACACAAAACAAACAAAAAAGATGTAAAATTACCAATAAAAAGACACAAAAAACATATAATGACCAATAAAAAGACACAAAACGAATATAAAAGACATAATGACCAATAAAAAAACACAAAATGAACAAAAAAGACATAAAGACCAATAAAAAGACACAAAATGAACAAAAAAGATGTAAAATTACCAATAAAAAGACACAAAAAACATATAATGACCAATAAAAAAACACAAAACGAACAAAAAAGACATAATGACCAATAAAAAGACACAAAACGAACAAAAAAGATGTAAAACTACCAATAAAAAGACACAAAAAACATATAATGACCAATAAAAAAAACACAAAACGAACAAAAAAGACATAATGACCAATAAAAAGACACAAAACGAACAAAAAAGACATATAAAGGTCAATAAAAAGACACACAATGAAAAAAAAGACACCAACATTGATAGGAGAGTGTGTGTGTGTGTGTGTGTGTGTGACATGTGGCCTCGCTCGGCGCTAAGCAGCAGAAAACAGCTCCATCCAAAGTTGAGAGAGGAAATGAGCCAAACAACAACTCTGAAGCTGTCTGACTTGCAGAATGCAGCTTTTTTCTGTTGAACCTGAACATAGACGGATGTAGAAACAACAGTTTGTCTTTAAGGGAGTTATGTTTGTATGTCAGCAGCTGTGACAGTGACTGCCAGAGTCAGAGCAGTGTGTGCTTCAGGAAAACATTCAAAAACACGTTCATTTATTCTGATAATCACGTGTATTCAGGGCCGCAGATGGGATATTTTTCCACTCCATGCCTTAACCCAAATATGTTTTATTTAAGCATCTTTAAATGAACTGTAGTGTAAACAACAACCAACATATTAACATAAATGAAAAGAAGTTTGTACATGAAATTCGCATGGATTTACTGTAAAGATTTTAAAAAAAACAAGCTGTCAAAATGTCACATTGTTTAGTCTTCATTATCATTATTTATATTCTATTTTTTATTAATTATTGTAAAGGTAATAAGGGTTCTTCTGTGTTTTATTTAAGGTGTCATATTTTGCCAGTATTTTTGCGAATTCTGTGGTGGATTCTGCTAATACATCCATGTGCTCTTATTTTGAAAGCTACATGTGTTTGCTTTTATGTCAAGGCGGGTCTAACACGTTCTTACCATAACACCTTATGCTGTGTTTAATTTACACTGAAAGTCAGAACTTGGAGCTGGGAACAAGGTTGAAAATTCTGACATTCCTGTAGACCTTGAACACACCATTAGCCACCAAACTCCCCCCTGTTCTTAGTGCCCATCTGAGTGTATTAGGACACAATGAGAAAACAAAGACCTTCTGCACAGCCAGATTTTATAAAACTCTGTTTTCTCCTCTGCACATTTTCTGAATGTGTCCCTGAGTATCAAGTTACTGACATTTCAGCAGATATTCATAGTTTCTGCAGCTCAGTCGGGGCATAACATTTACACTTTGTTACCATGTTATGTAAGAGGCTAGACTGCTGTCCAACTCTGTAATCGTTATCATCGAGTGTTTCCTGTAGCAGAGCAGCTCCACTGCTCTAGTTACAGATGCTTCTTCATTAGAACCTGCTTAGCTTTAAATGAAATAGAGACGAGTCTTTAGATCATCTGTAAACAACATTATTGCAGTTTGATTACATGAAAACACAACACGAGTTATTATGAAGTGAGGCTTTAATCAGCTTGCTGCTGTTGTTCTTTTATTTTTTTTTCTCTTGGTGGTTGTGAAACAGCAGGAAGGAAAACGCTCTCGCTGGTTGATGGACTCAGTCAGACTCTTACACACTGTGTGATTTGCTTGCTGCCATCATGGAGGGATTCCTCTTGTGATACTGGGCAGCTGATGAGAAGTTTGGTTTTATCTCCCAGAAACGTTGCTGCCAGCGATCTGACTGGTGTCTTTTCATGTTCGGGGCCTTTTGGTTGTGTTTGTTTTCCCTGATGAAGGGCCACACCAACAACAGGAGACAGAGGGAGGAGGTGTTTGTTCTCTTATCGCTGTTCATTCCTAACGTACTGCCAAACATCCAGAAATACAGGGTTACTATACAATACTAACCCTAACCCACCCAAGCAACCAAGCAACCAACCAACCAACCATCCTACCTACCAACCAACCAACCAACCAACCAAACAACCTACCTACCTACCTACCTACCTACCTACCTACCAACCAACCAACCAACCTACCAACCAACCTACCTACCTACCTACCTACCTACCTACCTACCCACCCAAGCAGCCAAGCAACCAACCTACCTACCTACCTACCTACCTACCTACCTACCTACCTACCTACCAACCAACCAACCAACCAACCAACCAACCAACCAACCTACCTACCTACCTACCTACCTACCTACCTACCTACCTACCTACCTACCTACCTACCAACCAACCAACCAACCAACCAACCAACCTACCTACCTACCTACCTACCTACCCACCCAAGCAACCAAGCAACCAACCTACCAACCAACCAACCAACCAACCAATCAACCAACCAACCAACCAACCAACCAACCAAACAACCTACCTACCTACCTACCTACCTACCTACCTACCTACCAACCAACCAATCAACCAACCAACCTACCAACTACCTACCTACCTACCTACCTACCCACCCAAGCAACCAAGCAACCAACCTACCTACCTACCTACCAACCAACCAACCAACCAACCAATCAACCAACCAACCAACCAACCAACCAAACAACCTACCAACTTCCTACCTACCTACCTACCTACCTACCTACCTACCTACCAACCAACCAACCAACCAACCTACCAACTTCCTACCTACCTACCTACCTACCTACCTACCTACCTACCTACCTACCTACCAACCAACCAACCAACCAACCAACCAACCAACCAAGCTACCTACCTACCTACCAACCAACCAACCAACCAACCTACCAACTTCCTATCTACCTACCTACCTACCTACCTACCTACCTACCTACCTACCTACCTAGCTACCTACCTACCTACTTACTTTCTTACTTACTTGAGGTGTTATTTTATTAAAGCATCACGTAGAAACACACAGGGTGGTGTGTGTGTGTGTGTGTGTGTGTGTGTGTGTGTGAGTGTGTGTGCGTGTGTGTGTGTGTGTGTGTGTGTGTGTGTGAGTGACACTGAGCGGCGTGATGACTTGTGAATTCTGCTTGAGAAGTTTTCAATTTCTTGCCTGTCCTGGACTCAGCAGTGAGGAAACGGCATTCAACAAAAGAAGAGGCAGAGTTTAATGAGAGCCACAAGGTTGTCTGAGGAGGGAGAATACATCACGCATAATAAGTTTATGTGCATTACTAACATACATTATCATACTTTTCTCTGGTGAAAGTGCTCATCATGCAGGCAGGAGGGAGGTGCAGGCTGCAGCGTGAGAACGTCCGCTAAGTGTTTCTAAAGGTCAATGGATGATTCTCAGCTGCAACATTCACTTCATTCTGTTGATCACAGACGGAGCTACACCTCCTTCCTCTTATTTTATCATTTACATTGTATTTCCAGTCCACTGCTCAGCGTTTACGACTGCCATTAATGGATTGTTTTGTGCCGGCATCAAATCAATCTGCCGTTCTCACTGACAGCGTTTGAAAGGAAACAAATGGGGAAATTGGCCGTCACCTTGACCATGATTGATTTTTTATTCTTTTAAACCGTTTATCGTTTTAAACCAAAAAGAAACAAAGTGTGACTGTATTGTATGTATGTCTTGTGTGTTTAGAGTAACAATTCTGGTCTTTTTGTGTCTTTTTTGGTCATTTGTATCTTTTTTTGTGTATTTTCTAGTCATTTTGTCTGTTTTAGTGATTTTGTCTATTCTGTTTTTTTTTTGTCATTTTGTCTCCTCATTTGTTTCTTTTTTAGTCATTTTGTGCCTTTTTGTCATTTTTTGTATTTCTGTTGGTCATTTTGTGTCTTTTTGTGTCATTTTGTGTCTTTTTGTGTCATTTTGTGTCTTTTTGTCATTTTTGTCTTTTTTGGTCATTTTTGTCTTTTTTGGTCATTTTGTGTCTTTTTTGTCATTTTGTGTCTTTTTGTCTTTTTGTTGGTCATTTTGTGTCTTTTTGTAATTTTTGTCTTTTTTGGTCATTTTTTGTCTTAATTTGGTCATTTTGTGTGTTTTTTTTTGTCATTTTGTGTCTTTTTGTCATTTTTTGTATTTTTGTTGGTCATTTTGTGTCTTTTTTTGTCATTTTGTGTCTTCTGTGTTTTTTTTGGTCATTTTGTGTCTTTTCTGTCATTTTGTGTCTTTATGTGTCTTTTTTGGTCATTTTGTGGGTTTTTTTTGTCATTTTTTGGTCATTTTGTGTCTTTTTTAAGTCATTTTATGTCTTTTTTCTGTAATTTTGTGTGTTTTTATTCCTTTTCATTTCATTTACATTGTATTTCCAGTCCACTGCTCAGCGTTTACGACTTCCATAAATGGATTGTTTTGTCCCGGCATCAAATCAATCTGCCGTTCTCACTGACACACCACATTTGTTTTGTGCTTGAGGTGTTTGAAAGGAAACAAATGGGGAAATTGGCCGTCACCTTGGTGTGAAGTCTCGGGGAATCCTCTGGTTCTGGTTTGTTCCCCGGTCTCTTAATGCGCCCGTCTCAAATGAAGCGCCGCGGCATTACGGCGCCCAGTTGGATGACTGCCATCACAAGAGCAGCGGAATGAAAATATTCCTTTGGAGGATGGAAATGTAATCAATGGGAAACAGGTCGAGGGTATATTATTGAATGCTTGCCAGCGCTGCCCCATTAATAATGACCTGATTCACATGCTGCAGAAAGCTAAAAACAATGTTTCACTAATGAGATGCAGAGGCAGGATTCATGTAAATATCACACACCTCGTATAGATGCAATACATCAACGTCAACATGTCTACATTGCATCATTTCTGTCATATCTACAGATGCATAATCCTGAATTTAAATATCACCCCTGGTTGGAGCTCTTTGTACAGAACATTTGCATTATACAACAATTTTTCCTTAAATCTAAATGTATTCAGAAGCCATTTATTTCAGGTCTGCAGTGTGTGTGTTGCCTTCAGGTGCAGCAGAGAGATGGAAACTTCTGGAAGGTTTCTGAAAAACTTGAAGAAATCTCATGCACAGAGATGCATTTTAGTCATTTTGTGTCTTTTTTGGTCATTTTGTGCCTTTACTTAGTAATTTTGTCTTTTTTTCATCTTTTTGGGTCTCTTTTTAGTCTTGTAGTGTCCTTTTTGTTCATTTTGTGTCTTTTTGTGTCTCTTTTTTAGTCACTTTGTGTCTTTTTTTGTTCATTTTGTGTCCTTTTTAGTCCATAAGTCCAACATAAAATGTGATTTTGAATATTTATATTTTCAAAACACTATCATGCTCAATAAATACAAATAATTTATGTCTTTTTTGATCATTTTGTGTCTTTTGTTGTGTCTTTTCTAGTCATTTTGTGTCTTTTTTTTTGGTGATTTGGTGTCTTTTTTAGAGATGAAAACTTCTGGAAGGTTTCTGAAAAACATGAAGAAATCATGTGCACAGAGATGCATTATTATTATTCTCAGCTGGAAGTAAATGTTGAAGTGTTTTAATTAGTGCTAATAATGTTGAACAGAGTCGTGCCTCTTTCATTGTGTTTTCCTGCTGATATTCATCCAACAACAGAGACACTGAAGCACTAAAGTCTTGTACTTTTTCTACTTATGAGATATGAAAGTGAGCCTCATTACTGCTTTGAACTCTTTTCATATTTGTTCTTCATTTGCTTCATAAGTCTGAAAGAATAAAAGCTGAAATTGACGAAGAATACATATAAGCAACACATTAATCTAATGGAACACATAAAAGTAATAATACTTGTGTGCAGTGAAATGATAAGACGGAAAAAAATAGTAATGCCCATATCATAAAACTCCCATGAACATCAATAATACATCCAAGTAGCAAACAGTAACTTCTGCAGAATGTTAAAAATATGTTGATGTTAAAAATTTTTTCCGTCTTTTACGTATTTTTCTTTGCAGCGATATTATCAGAATTCACTTTGGAGTTTTTTGTTCTATTTCCTCCATGTCTGACTCCTTTCATCCTGCCTGTATTCACCACTTAAAACATGTTTAAATACCATGTTGGTATATTTTTTCACCTATATGACCTGATAATTAGGGCCCGAGCAGGCAACGACCTGCGAGGTCCCTATTGTATTTCGAATGTTTATTCTTTTTATTATTATTATTAGGGCCCGAGCAGGCAACGACCTGCGAGGTCCCTATTGTATTTCGAATGATTATTTATTATTATTATTAGGGCCCGAGCAGGCAACGACCTGCGAGGTCCCTATTGTATTTCGAATGATTATTTATTATTATTATTATTATTTTTTTTATTCTCGTGACGAAATGATCGCATTTTTCACTGCCTGAACATACTCCAAAACTCATGAAACTTTAAATATAAGTCACACATGGTGAAAAATTTTATAATCTGTTGTCATCCTGAATTTCCACCACTAGGTGGCGCTATAATAAAGGAAAACGCGTTTAAGCTAATAACTCCCACATACTTCATCGCACATTCAAAAAACTTATATCCACGCGTTCACTGAGTTGTGCTGAATCTCGATATGATATAGGCCACTCCCATTTTCGCCTACCGTTTTTTTTCGCAAATTCGCGAAATGTCGCAAACCTTCTTTTTCGAACTCCTCCTAGGCAATTTCATCGTTTTGCACCAAACTTTGCACACAGCATCTATGGACCCTCATGACAAAAAGTAATTAAAAGAATTTTGATTACCCAAAGAATACTCAAGTTATTAAATAACAACTTCCTGCAGGTGGCGCTATTTTCAACACAAAACACGAAGTGTTGCATATCTCCACATTGGTGTGTCTGAACGACATGAAACTCAGGTTACTACTTCCCCATGAGCCCCTGAGGCTCTCTGCAAAATTTCGGCCGATGACCACTAGGTGGCGCTCTTTAAATTGAAGTATTATATATCTCCAAATCGGTTGGTCGGATTAACACCAAACTTGGTATACTTATTGTCAATACCCTCCTGAGGATAACCCTTGAAGGTTTTATTGATCAGCCCCTAGGTGGCGCTCTGGCGGCAGTTTAATTTAATAAGTGCCACTGTGCCCAGACCATAAGACTTAAGGCAATGAAATTCATAGGGGTGGTATAGACTGGACCCTGTAACGCACACACCCCGACGGCAGCATGCCCCGACACGCGTGTACTGCGAGGGCCCATTCAGTACTGCGCGCAGTCCTAGTTAGGGCCCGAGCAGGCAACGACCTGCGAGGTCCCTATTGTATTTCGAATGATTATTTTTTTTTTTTTTTATTATTCTCGTACCCAAATGATCGCATATTTCACTGCCTGAACATACCCCAAAACTCATGAAACTTTGAATATAAGTCACACCTGGCGAAAAATTTTATAATCTATTGTCATCCTGAATTTCCACCACTAGGTGGCGCTATAATAAAGGAAAGCGCGTTTTGGCTAATAACTCCCACATACTTTATCGCACATTCAAAAAACGTATATCCACGCGTTCACTGAGTTGTGTTGAATCTCGTGATATAGGCCACGCCCATTTTCGCCTACCGTTTTTTTTCGCAAATTCGCAAAATGTCGCAAACCTACTTTTTCGAACTCCTCCTAGGCAATTTCATCGTTTTGCACCAAACTTTGCACACAGCATCCCTGGACCCTCATGACAAAAAGTTATTAAAAGAATTTTGATTACCCAAAGAATACTCAAGTTATTAAGTAACAACTTCCTGCAGGTGGCGCTATTATCAACACAAAACACAAAGTGTTGCATATCTCCACATTGGTGTGTCTGAATGACATGAAACTCAGGTTGCTGCTTCCCCATGAGCCACTGAGGCTCTCTGCAAAATTTTGGCCGATTACCACTAGGTGGCGCTCTTTAAATTGAAGTATTTTATATCTCTACATCGGTTGGTCGGATTAACACCAAACTTGGTATACTTATTGTCAATGCCTTCCTGAGGATAACCCTTGAAGGTGTTATTGATCGGCCCCTAGGTGGCGCTCTAGCGGCAGTTTATTTTAATAACTGCCACTGTGCCCAGACCATAAGACTTAAGGCAATGAAATTCATAGGGGTGGTATAGACTGGCCTCTGTAACGCACAAACCCCGACGGCAGCATGCCCCGACACGCGTGTACTGCGAGGGCCCGTTCAGTACTGCGCGCAGTCCTAGTTAGGGCCCGAGCAGGCAACGACCTGCGAGGTCCCTATTGTATTTCGAATGATTATTCTTTTTTTTCTTTTTATTATTCTTCTTCCCAAATGATCGCATATTTCACTGCCTGAACATACCCCAAAACTCATGAAACTTTAAATATAAGTCACACCTGGTGAAAAATTTTATAATCTATTGTCATCCTGAATTTCCACCACTAGGTGGCGCTATAATAAAGGAAAGTGCGTTTAGGCTAATAACTTCCACATACTTTATCGCACATTCAAAAAACGTATATCCACGCGTTCACTGAGTTGTGCTGAATCTCGTGATATAAGCCACTCCCATTTTCGCCTACCGTTTTTTTTCGCAAATTCGCAAAATGTCGCAAACTTACTTTTTCGAACTCCTCCTAGGTAATTTGATCGTTCTGCACCAAACTTTGCACACAGCATCTATGGACCCTCATAACAAAAAGTTATTAAAAGAATTTTGATTACCCAAAGAATACTCAAGTTATTAAATAACAACTTCCTGCAGGTGGCGCTATTATCAACACAAAACACAAAGTGTTGCATATCTCCACATTGGTGTGTCTGAATGACATGAAACTCAGGTTACTACTTCCCCATGAGCCCCTGAGGCTCTCTGCAAAATTTTGGCCGATTACCCCTAGGTGGCGCTCTTTAAATTGAAGTAATTTATATCTCCAAATTGGTCAGTTGGATTAACACCAAACTTGGTATACTTATTGTCAATGCCCTCTTGAGGATAACCCTTGAAGGTTTTATTGATCGGCCCCTAGGTGGCGCTCTGGCGGCAGTTTAATTTAATAAATGCCACTGTGCCCAGACCATAAGACTTGAGGCAATGAAATTGATAGGGGTGGTATAGACTGGCCCCTGTAACGCACACACCCCGACGGCAGCATGCTCCGACACGCGTGTACTGCGAGGGCCCGTTCAGTACTGCGCGCAGTCCTAGTTAGGGCCCGAGCAGGCAACGACCTGCGAGGTCCCTATTGTATTTCGAATGATTATTCTTTTTATTTTTTTTATTATTTTTATTTTTCTTCCCCCCAAATGATCGCATTTTTCAATGCCTGAACATACCCCAAAACTCACGAAACTTTAAATATAAGTCATACCTGGCGAAAAATTTTATAATCTATTGTCATCCTGAATTTTCACCACTAGGTGGCGCTACAATAAAGGAAAGTGCGTTTTGGCTAATAACTCCCACATACTTTATCGCACATTCAAAAAACTTATATCCACGCGTTCACTGAGTCGTGCTGAATCTCGTGATATAGGCCACTCCCATTTTCGCCTAGAGTTTTTTTTCGCAAATTCGCGAAATGTCGTAAACCTACTTTTTCGAACTCCTCCTAGGCAATTTCATCGTTTTGCACCAAACTTTGCACACAGCATCTATGGACCCTCATGACAAAAAGTTATTAAAAGAATTTTGATTACCCAAAGAATACTCAAGTTATTAAATAACAACTTCCTGCAGGTGGCGCTATTTTCAACACAAAACACGAAGTGTTGCATATCTCCACATTGGTGTGTCTGAATGACATGAAACTCAGGTTACTACTTCCCCATGAGCCCCTGAGGCTCTCTGCAAAATTTTAGGCGATGACCACTAGGTGGCGCTCTTTAAATTGAAGTATTTTATATCTCCAAATCGGTTGGTCGGATTAACACCAAAGTTGGTATACTTATTGTCAATGCCCACTTGAGAATAACCCTTGAAGGTTTTATTGATCGGCCCCTAGGTGGCGCTCTGGCGGCAGTTTAATTTAATAAGTGTCACTGTGCCCAGACCATAAGACTTAAGGCAATGAAATTCATAGGGGTGGTATAGACTGGCCCCTGTAACGCACACACCCGAACGGCAGCATGCCCCGACACGCGTGTACTGCGAGGGCCCGTTCAGTACTGCGCGCAGTCCTAGTTATTTTTATTCTTTGTCCAAAATGATCGCATTTTTCACTGCCTGAACATACCCCAAAACTCATGAAACTTTAAATATACATCACACATGGTGAAAAATTTTATAATCTATCGTCATCCTGAATTTCCACCACTAGGTGGCGCTATAATAAAGGAAAGCGCGTTTAGGCTAATAACTCCCGCATACTTTATCGCACATTCACAAAACTTATATCCACGCGTTCACTGAGTTGTGCTGAATCTCGTGATATAGGCCACTCCCATTTTCGCCTACCGTTTTTTTTCGCAAATTCGCGAAATGTCGCAAACCTTCTTTTTCGAACTCCTCCTAGGCAATTTCATCATTTTGCACCAAACTTTGCACAAAGCATCTATGGACCCTCTTGACAAAAAGTTATTAAAAGAATTTTGATTACCCAAAGAATACTCAAGTTATTAAATAACAACTTCCTGCAGGTGGCGCTATTATCAAGACAAAACACGAAGTGTTGCATATCTCCACATTGGTGTGTCTGAATTACATGAAACTCAGGTTACTACTTCCCCATGAGCCCCTGAGGCTCGCTGCAAAATTTTGGCCGATTACCCCTAGGTGGCGCTCTTTAAATTGAAGTATTTTATATCTCCAAATCGGTTGGTCGGATTAACACCAAACTTGGTATACTTATTGTCAATGCCCTCCTGAGGATAACCCTCGAAGATTTTATTGATCGGCCCCTAGGTGGCGCTCTGGCGGCAGTTTATTTTAATAAGTGCCACTGTGCCCAGACCATAAGACTTAAGGCAATGACATTCATAGAGATGGTATAGACTGGCCCCTGTAACGCACAAACCCTGACGGCAGCATGCCCCGACACGCGTGTACTGCGAGGGCCCGTTCAGTACTGCGCGCAGTCCTAGTTATTTTTATTTTTCTCGTACCCAAATGATCGCATATTTCACTGCCTGAACATACCCCAAAACTCATGAAACTTTAAATATAAGTCACACTTGGTGAAAAATTTTATAATCTATTGTCATCCTGAATTTTCACCTCTAGGTGGCGCTATAATAAAGGAAAGTGCGTTTAGGCTAATAACTTCCACATACTTTATCGCACATTCAAAAAACTTATATCCACGCGTTCACTGAGTTGTGCTGAATCTCGTGATATAGGCCACTCCCATTTTCGCCTACCGTTTTTTTTCGCAAATTCCCGAAATGTCGCAAACCTACTTTTTCGAACTCCTCCTAGGTAATTTCATCGTTTTGCACCAAACTTTGCACACAGCATCTATGGACCCTCATGACAAAAAGTTATTAAAAGAATTTTGATTACCCAAAGAATACTCAAGTTATTAAGTAACAACTTCCTGCAGGTGGCGCTATTATCAAGACAAAACACGAAGTGTTGCATATCTCCACACTGGTGTGTCTGAATGACATGAAACTCACGTTACTACTTCCTCATGAGCCCCTGAGGCTCGCTGCAAAATTTTGGCCGATTACCACTACGTGGCGCTCTTTAAATTGAAGTATTTTATATCTCTATATCGGTTGGTCGGATTAACACCAAACTTGGTATACTTATTGTCAATGCCCTCCTGAGGATAACCCTTGAAGGTTTTATTGATCGGCCCCTAGGTGGCGCTCTGGCGGCAGTTTATTTTAATAAGTGCCACTTTGCCCAGACCATAAGACGTAAGGCAATGAAATTCATAGGGGTGGTATAGACTGGCCACTGTAACGCACAAACCCCGACGGCAGCATGCCCCGACACGCGTGTACTGCGAGGGCCCGTTCAGTACTGCGCGCAGTCCTAGTGATAATTGATTTTCCATTCTGACTTACTGGATCAACATTTAGAACCAAAAACAAACAAAGAAGAAACTCTGTTTTTTCTTGTAGTATGACTGCATTTTATTTGTGTCTTGTGTGTTTAGCGCAATAATGTTGGTCATTTTGTGTATTTTTTGGTCATTTGTATCTTTTTGGGTCTTTTTTTGTGTGTTTTCTAGTAATTTTTTTTTTTCCGTCATTTTGTGGGTTTTTTTTAGTCATTTTGTGTCTTTTTTGGTCATTTTGTGTCTTTTTTGGTCATTTTTTGTCTTTTTTAGTCCCTTAGTTACTGTTGGATTTAAGTAAGGTTTATTTGTATTAGTGGCGGGTCATTTCTGACCCTTTATCAGGCGAAGAACTATATTTGGTAACTTCGAGGGGTCGAGAAAAAAGTTGCAATTTTACTAGATTAAAGTGGCAAATCTACAAGAAAAAAAGTCTCAGATTTACGAGATTTAAAGTGGCAGATCTGCGCAAAAAAAGTAGCAGATTAACGAGATTTAAAGTGGCAAATCTGCGCAAAAAAAGTAGCAGATTTACGAGATTTAAAGTGGCAAATCTACAAGAAAAAAAGTAGCAGATTTACGAGATTTAAAGTGGCAAAACTACAAGAAAAAAAGTAGCAGATTTACGAGATTTAAAGTGGCAAAACTACAAGAAAAAAAGTTGCAGATTAACAAGATTTAAAGTGCCAAATCAGCGCAAAAAAAGTCTCAGATTTACGAGATTTAAAGTTGCAAATCTGCGCAAAAAAGTAGCAGATTTACGAGATTTAAAGTTGCAAATCTGCGCAAAAAAGTAGCAGATTTACGATATTTAAAGTGGCAAATCTGCGCAAAAAATTTGCAGATTTACGATATTTAAAGTGGCAAATCTGCGCAAAAAAGTCGCAGATTTATGAGATTTAAAGTGTTGGAATCTGCAAGAAAAAAGTTGCTTTTTTTCCCCACTTCTTCGTAAATCTGTGACTTTTTTCCACGCAGATTTGTCACTTTGAATCTCTTTAATCTGCAACTTTTTTCTCGAAATGTTTTTATTTTTTATTTCGGATATCCGCTGAAGTTACCAAATACGGTTCTTCGCCTGATAAAGGGTTCAGCAGTGCTGCAGGACTGTTTGTTTGGTTTCATGAAGAACAGAAACTCTGTTTTCTGTCGTCCAGAGCTCTAATGATCCTGACAGACTCTTATAGATTGCTGTGCATGTGTGAGTAATATATGAATCTATAATATGTGCCAGACTGGAATGTAAACCTCGTATTTCTATCAAAACAATGTGACTTTTGAGCGTCTCTAAATAACGGAGGTTTGGTTTGTGTGTGAAGGTGGATCTGTGAGCAGCAGATGTTCTTCATTATGCTGCTGTTTATACAGCACATCTCGCTTCAGGCTGCCGCACATTGCACAAAGGGCTGATTTCACTTATTGGATACACAAGAACAACAAACCTATTAAAACTGTGGTATGAACAACAGTATTACAGGCCCAGAGGAGATGATTTCATTAATATTATTACACATTCGGAAGACAACCAATGAAACAGCAAAAGCCTCCTCGTGCTTCTTTTGTTCGAGGGACTGATCATTACTCGGCTGTTTGGTGTGGAAGTGCTCACGGCGGGCGATATGTGCTCTTCTCACGTACTGTTGTGATCTACTCACAGGGGAGGAGAGCCTATAAAACCACACAGCCTGCAGCTCCAGCTTTAAAACAAATGGATTCTACTCTGACAAAATGAACACCAGCTCACAATAAAACAAATGATAATACTTTTTTAAAGGATAGTTGGGGGGAGAAAAAAAATAAGAATTAAACATCTTCTTAAGTGGATCTTTTCTCAGCGTGATCGCCGGCTGTGTGCTCTGCTTCAAAGCAGCACAGCAGATTCTCACTCTTACCCATTAATCACGTTTTAATATTTGGTTTAGAAGCAAAAGTACATTCATGTTTTAATCATTCAGGCTGGAGCCGAACCCTAATGTGAGCTCTGAACAGCAGCACAAACTCCTTTACATGTCAACTAAAGAAGGATCTCTGCACTGCAAAAAAAAGCCAACTTGTATTTTTTGGCCTAAAACAGTGATTTAAGTTGGTAAAACTTGGAAAGCTAGCTAACTAGCACAACAAAGGAAGCCAGTTGTCTGCTCAAAAACAAGTTGGTGAGTTGTTGTTACTTATATCTTTAAGTTGGGGTTCACAACAAGGGACGATAGTTCTGAAAACTCTTATTTCTTTGTTGTGAAATGCGGGAAAGCGGTTAAATTCGGTCATTAGCGAAAGCTAGCGGCTAACTGATGCTAGAGGCTAACTGAAGCTAGCGGCTAACTTATGCTAGCGGCGCTGCTTGTTACAGCTACAAGAGTAGCCATTAGCGTATCAATGCTAACTCAAAATTGTGGTCCCAACATTAGCTGACATTTCATAGCGGCGTTACAATCGTGCCAATTCAGCACATTGCAGAAGTTAGCAGAAGTAACGATTAAAAGTTATTACAATGTAAAATTATAAGTTCAAAAATCTGAATTCAGAGTTGAGCAAAAAAACAAAACTTACAATATTTAGTTTAATTGTACAACTTCAAATTTTATTGAAGTTTGTTGCCTTGAAATTTTGAGTTCACCCAACTTTTCTTTTTCTGCAGTGTGGGAGCTGGAACATGAGAGAATGTGAATTAATTACATGAATTTTCAAAATTGGAAACCTCCCATAGGAATTAATGGGAATTTACAAAATTTAAGGTTGGCCCTTCACCCTTTATCGGGCGAAGAACTATATTTGGTAATTTCAGTGGATATCAAAATGGGGTCCCTGTGTCTTTCTGTTTGGTCGTAGAACCACATGGACTTGTACGAGGAGAACTTGACTAGTACAGCATATTAACGCCAAGTATGAATAAAAATAAAAATAGAAACCAAAAGCAAGCACACAAAAAAGACACTGAGCCTCCACTATATTCTTGCTCTGACCCTAGACTATAGATCCAGAAACTTAATTTCCTCATCTTGATTGCCTACTTACAAAAAAACTAAGGGGAAATGGTCCAATGACTGAGCAAGATGGGCAATTTGGTGGCCATTTGATATACAAATTAGAAGGTCAAAAACTCAAAATTTAGTTTGGGAAACATTTTTTTTTGGACTCAGCACCCTTGAGATATGTAAGATAGGCCGGTTCCTGACTTGTACCCATAAATGCTCCTCACTTCAGGCAACTTAAATATAGTTGGGAAAATCAAGTTTAGCATAATTTTTACTAAATCAACCTGATTTCATGCAAGTACACTTAAATATCTGCTTTTTCTCAATCACATGGGGGTCAAACAGACCGAGGACATCGAAGATCTTTATCTATTCGGAACCTTGATAACAGATCTTTTGCTGATTGGATTAGGCTTTGCTCTGGTTTATTGAGATGCAAACTCAGACTGTGGTCACAAACCGCACTTTGGATGAAATCAAGGAGCGACTGACGGCCCTGGAAAAATAAGCGACTGGATCAATCCGGAGACCAGTATGGACATTATTATCGACAAGATGAGTAGCAGAAAATTGCTGCCACTTTCGCCTACAGCCCAAATTCCAATCTTATCTGGCCTCCCCACAGACAGCCCTGACTCCTGGTCTTTTGGAATAATTTCCCCTGTTGTTTGTGTGTCTTTATACATTTTGGACGGGTTGATGGCAAATTTTGTTGTTTTTGTTGTGTCTGTTTTCCTTTTCCCTGACATCACGACTCACAGCTGATTAATTACTGATGTGACAAGTCGACCGATCAATCAATCAATCAATCAATCAATCAATCAATCAACCACCTGCTCATCTTTTAACAATACTCAATCACTGAGTTCCAGTTTATCTCTGTTATGTTAACAAAGACTCTGTATCTTTTTTTTTTATTTCAGTATGTTTTTAAGCCTGGAGAGGAAGTGTGCCGTTACAAACAGCAAAAAAAGCAAAAACATATTAAATATTATAAAATTGTATTACTTTATGTAGCGTGAATGTTTAATTTCTGCTTTCCTGTCCTTTAGTCTTGTGACCCTCCAGATTATTCTTCAAACACATTCTGTTTGTCTTCATTTTCTACAATATTACAGTTAAAAAAAAAGTTTTCTACGACGTTTTCTATAACTTAAACAGAACAGAATGAAATACTTTCCTTTTTTGACATATATTCAATTAGAAACTGCACAAAGACAAAAGACATATTTCATGTTCAAGGTGATACTTTTGTTTTTGTGAATTCTGTTTCATTCTTTTTCTACTTGCACCACGTCCCGACTTGTTTTGCATTAGGGATGATGTAAGATCCTCTAAAGAAAGTGACGTGTGTGTGTGTGTGTGTGTGTGTGTGTGTAAACGCTTCATGGGTTTGAATGAAAGCTTTGAAGCTGCAGCCTGCAGTGTTTCCCTCTAAAAACTCTCAATACTTACACAGTCTCTTCTCTAGTATTTTATTATTTCCAAAAACAAGCTTAATGAGCATTATTCTCAGGTCAGGAGATTAGACTCGGCTTCCTTTGGACACAAATTTCATTTTTAATTCTTACTCGCCTCCGCTTGAAGTTGTGACCATTCAAAGCGTGAACCTCGGCGCCCTGGAATGAGTCTTCAAGTCCGCGATTCAAACGAGCAGAATAACTTCTTCAAATATGCAATTAAGAAAACACAGAGCGCTAGGTTACCTTCACCCTCCTGTTTTTCTCCCATTCTGCATCAGAAACATGGTAAAGCAAAGCAGAAATGTGTGAAAGGAGGACTTGTTCCTTATCTGCTGGATAAAATAAGATTTGATTAGATTAGATTCAACTTTATTGTCATTAAACAGAGTAACAAGAACTAGAACAACAACATTAGCCATCAACCCGTCCATACATATACATAAACATACATACAATATGACGAAGGGGTGGACAGGACAGGACGACGTCTTTATTTTCATAACCAACTTTGTAAAATTGTTTTTATATAGCAGAGGTCTCAAACTCAAATTACCTGGGGGCCACTGAAGGCAGTATTAAAATGACCAAAAAAAGACACAAAATGACCAAAAAAAGGACACACAATTACTTTAAAAAAAGACACAAAATGACCAAAAAAGACAAAATTACAAAAAAGACACAAAATGACTGAAAAAACACTAAATTACCAAAAAAGACACAACATTTTTTTTTAAAAGTCACACAATTATTAAAAAAAAGACACTACATTACCAAAAAGAGACTAAATTACCAAAAAAAGACACTAAATTACCAAAAAGAGACTAAATTACCAAAAAAAGACACTAAATTACCAAAAAGAGACTAAATTACCAAAAAAAGACACGCAATTATTAAAAAAAGACACAAAATTACCAAAAAAAGACAAAATTACCAAAAAAAGGAATTAAAGGGACCTTCTACACACAACATGGTAAAGAGCCATTCATATAAAACTCACATTAAACTTTCATATCAAGGTGGGGGCCACAAAATATCGTCACGAGGGCCACAATTGGCCTGCGGGCCGCCAGTTTGAGACCCTCAACTCAACTCAACTTTATTTGTAAAGCACTTTAAAACAACCACAGCCGCAACAAAGTGCTGTACATAAACAAACAGAACAAGAGACAATAAAATAAATAAAACAGGAAATAAACACTAAAATAAATAGATTCATTGCTTTTTAAAAGACAATTTAAAAAAACCCATGCTATACAGTAAGTTTTCCTATTTCTGTTATTATATACCTAATGTTCGTGCGTGAGGTCTCATGCTTTCTTTTTATTGTTCCAAATGGTGCAGTGGGATTTCCTAACTCAGAGTTTCCTGACTGTTGGTCAGATTTCTGTGTGTTTGTCAAATATGTGATGCATTTTTTTAAACGGCTATATGTCTGATATTTTAATACATCTTCAAATTAATTCACAACAACCTCTCCCACTCTCCATGATTGTTAGTTTTGGAGATAGTATAAGACAAGAGGAGAGGAGCGAAGCAGGGAAGATAAGGGAGGTAGGAGATGTCTCTTCTTCCACCAGAGTCACTTCAGATTCAGTTTTCTAGCACAAGCTGGCTACGTATGATATATCATTTTAAACATACTATAATCTGAAGCATGAGAGCTGCCAGAATAAATAGATTTTCTATGAATAGTGTGCATTGCTCACATTGTGTTGCCCTAATTTTGCAGCGTTGTTTCCTATGTTCAGTGTTCCCTCTTGGATTTCAGACAAACACAGTGTTGATTCTCTCCATGAATATCAAATGCGAATGAATATTAATCAATTCCCCTGGCAAGCCTCAGCCAGAGTGAGAGTGGAATCAAACTGCAAGATGTCACAGTGAAGAGCAAACAGCCAACACGCCGCTCGCCAACACTCACCGTGTGACCTCACCCCTTCACCAAGCAACACAGATTATATTAAATCTACCTTCGCTTCACGAGAAAAGAAAGTCAGTTAAAAACTTCTGCCAGCCTTATTTCCCCACATTCTCTGTTTTTGTTGAATATGCTGATGCAATCTTCTGCCCCGAATTTCAGATAACGCCGGGGAGCCGACTAGCAGGGGAAAAACCTATTCAAACTTCCATCAAACTGCACAGACAGAAAGTGGAATCACACAGATTTTAAGAGGTTTTAAATTGTATTCATTACTGTTGGAGCAGCAGTAACGGCTAATAACAAACATTAGAAATCCTGTTAACAAGCTGCTGCTTTTGTAGCTGCAAAAGTTGGAACCATGGGAGAACCATAAAGACTGGTGTTTGTTTCCATAGGAGGTGATTTAGCATGCAGGATTTAATGCTGGCTGCTTGTGGGAGGGTGCATGGTGTGGAGAGGTGCTTACTGAGGGGTTTCAGGCGCTGGAGTTGGTGTCTGGCTGCTTGGGAGACCATGCATGCTGCTGCACCCAGTGGGGAGCTAATGACCGGCGCACACCAGCTCTGCACCGAGGATCCTCGAGCCTCGGCAGCTCGGCCGGGCAGAGGGGATTTTCTCCAGTAATTGGAGCTGAGAGTGGGAGCACAGAGCCTTTCGGGGGGCAGGGAGGGAGGGGACGGCTCATGTGAGATGCCAGAATTGATGCAGAAATAAATTTGTTTCTAGGTACTTCTGATGCTGTAGCTTACCGTTCACCATGCTCAATAAATAATATAATACAGATAGAATAGAATAGAATAGATAGAATTCCTGTATTGTCACCATACACATGTACAATGAGATTTGAGAGCTGACTCCAAAAAGCAGTGCGACAATAAATAAAATGGTAACACTTTACAATAACCATCATTTATAAATGGTAAACATATTTATAAACTGTATATAGGCCATTTAGAATGGTAAATGCATAATTTATTAATGTTTAACTAACTAAATCATTTTTAAATGACAAATAGATGGGATATTAATGTAAGTTTATAGTTACTTTACCATTAAATTGTCATTAATTGTTTATTTATAGTTTTAGTTGCATTGATTTTAACATTTTTAACACCATATTAAGTATGATAATGATTTTAAAATGATTCATATACCTTTAAGAAAGGGGGGCAGGGGGGGGGCGGCTCATGTGAGATGCCAGAATTGATGCAGAAATAAATTTGTTTCTAGGTACTTCTGATGCTGTAGCTTACCGTTCACCATGCTCAATAAATAATATAAAACAGATAGAATAGAACAGGATAGGATAGAATGCCTTTATTGCCACTATACACATGTACAGTGACATTTGAGAGCTGACTCCAGTGCGACAAAAAATTAAAATATATATAAAATATAAAGTATACAATATGAACATAAACATAAACATACATAGGCAAGTAAATGTAAAGAAAAATATAGAGCAGGGATGGGCAACTGGAGGCCCGGGGGCCACATACGGCCCTCACCCTCACTTGAAGTGGCCCTCAGTACAACTACATACATTTGAGCATGAAATCTTGAAAGTGCAGTGTAAAAATGCACAAAATGACTTCTTGTAATTCATTTTGGTCTGCTGTTCTTGCACACAAAAAAAAAGAAATCACAGTAAGTGGTTATTTTTTATTTGCTTCAAACCTTTTGTATTCCTATTTATACTGTTAAACATGCATTTGAGCATGAAATATGTGAAGTTACTGCACTGTAAACATGTTTAAAATTGCAGTTTCATCATATCTGTCCTATATGTGGCCCTGTGGTAGTGTCGATGAAAAATTGTGGCCCCCTCCAGCATTTAAGTTGCCCATCCCTGATATATACGATATAATGTAAACATAGAAGAAAGAAAGGGAGGTAAGGTGCTCAGTCTTCAATTCAATTTGCCAGAAGCAGATATGATGCTATGCCGTGTTCATAAATATATTGCACGTTTGAAGGACAAATGATTGCACAAATGATTGCACATTGCCAGGTATAGTAAAGAAAGAAAGAGATATTGCACAGTAATAGAGTCCATATGAAAATCAGTGCGTATGAGAGTTAGATTAGATTAAATTCGACTTTATTCATCAGGATGGGTGGGATGAAGGTGGTGGGGTGGAGGGTGTTTGCTTGTTTCTATGTTTCGTTATTTTTTTGTTATTATTATTTTTATTTTCTCCTTTTTTTATGTAAAGCGCTTTGTGTTGAATCTCTCTCTTGTATGAAAAGTGCTATACAAATAAAATCTGATTGATTGATTTACTGATTGATTCAGCCTAAATATATCGGGATATGACTTTAGGTCCATATCGCCCAGTTCTAATTCTGGGACATGTTTTTTCCTCTGAACAGAACTGGAAAAAACACGTCTCACCGCTGCTGCATGGAAACAGAACAAAATCACTTTGGGGTTGTGAATTAATGGAGTGGTTTAATTCGCTTTAGGCATAGTCGACTGCCCTATTGTTGGCCGTCCCCAGAGGAAGATCGCCCAGGTGTGTGGAGAGCAAGGTACAAAAATAAGTGTGCTGCTTCCAGGCGCGTACATCACCATGCAGATAAGAGAGCAATATGAAAATGCAGGGAAGCATGATGGCCCAACACACACACACACGTACACACGTACACACTCAGGGGAAATGCTACAAAAGTTTGCTTTGGTATCGTGCAGGCTGCCTTGATTCAGAAATAAAAAAAGATTATTTTTTTGTAATCTCAGTGGAGGTTGGAGGAGGTTGGCTGAAGGACAAACAGAAACAGGCACATGAGGAAGATGAGGAAGGAGGAAGCTTTCTCTGCATGTAAATCATGAGGGATGGAAGGAAGCGTCCTCCCGGACAGACTGCCGCTCTGCTCACTCATTACTGAGACCTCCAGCTGTTTGACACCCTCACTGCCTCATTTCCACAGAGCTGTGATGTTTTGCTTCCAAAATAGACCCATAATGGCTCCAATAAACACCAGCAGCACATAAACCATCGACTGTATATAAATAATGGGGGTAGTGAGCATGACGTCACCCGTTGGTTTGTGGCCCGTTGTGTTCTTTAGGTGGTTCTAAGGGTCGTTTAAGTGGTTATTGTGGTTCTTTAAGTGGTTGTAAGAGTGCTTTAGGTGGTTCTATGGTCCTTTAGGTTGTTTTATGGTCTGTTAGGTGGTTCTACTGTCTTTTAGGTGGTCGTAAGGGTTCTTTAGGTGGTTCTACGGTCCTTTAGATTGTTTTACAGTCTGTTAGGTGGATATATGGGTCCTTTAGGTGGTTATTGTGGTCCTTTAGGTGATTGTAAGGGTCGTTTAGGTGGTTATTGTGGTTCTTTAGTTGGTTCTAAGGGTCGTTTAGGTGGTTGTTTTGGTCGTTTAGGTGGTTCTAAGGGTAGTTTAGGTGGTTCTCGTGGTCCTTTACGTGGTTCTAAGGGTCGTTTAGGTGGTTCTTGTGGTCCTCTATTTGGTTTTAAGGGTCGTTTATGTGGTTATAGTGGTTCTTTAGGTGGTTCTAAGGGTCGTTTAGGTGGTTTTAAGGGTCGTTTAGGTGGTTATTGTGGTTCTTTAGGTGGTTCTTGTGGTCCTTCAGGTGGTTGTTAGGGTCCTTTGGGTGGTTCTAAGGGTCGTTTAGGTGGTTCTTGTGGTCCTTTTGGTGCTTCTTGTGGTCCTTTAGTTGGTTATCGTGGTCCTTTGGGTGGTTGTTAGGGTCCTTTAGGTGGTTCTAAGGGTCGTTTAGGTGTTAGACCCAGAGGTTGCCGTCTGGTTCAGAACAGTAATCTGGAAATGAATGTGGTGAAAACCAAGGAGCTAATAGTACAAACTAAACCAAAGGGGTGCCAGTAACATGGCCCCTGTTGTACTTAAAACCAGTCTGTTGAAGTAGTGGAGCATTTTAAGCACCTGTGCTCGATTTTAGGTCAAACTCTAAGTTTTTATGAGAATTCGGTGAGTATTTTTAAGACTCGTGTTTAATCAGGAAGGTGAGAAGCTTTGGTGTAAGCCTTGAGATGGCTTACAAAGGACTGGTTGAAATTTTATGTACAGTTTGATATAACTGCTTGGTTTGGTAATCTGAATGTGAAGGACAAGAACAAGCTTTCCACAATTTTTTAGTCTGCAGGAAAGCTTGAAGAAGATTTTTTACTAGTGATTGAGACCATAGTGTTGTCCTAAAAAACATTTCTGAGCTAATAAATCAAGTGACAAGTTTTCTCATTTTGTATTGAAATGAATGGACTCAAATGCTTCTGCAGCCGCCGTCAGTGCCCCCTGCTGGAATTTATGGCACAATGCAGCTGAAGGCACTTCCTGGTTTGCCTCCCTGCTCAGACCAGGAGGTTGCCGCCTGACATAAACACAGCTACAATTCTCTAAATGAACCAACAGCCACGAATAACAAAAAACTCTCTGCATGATAATTATAATACTTTATCTATTTAATTAGTGTCTATTAGCTCAGGTGACTGACCCTGGCTCATGATGTATTGGAATTCATTCACACGACTAAATGTTAAAGTTAAAACAGGTTATAATTTAAACTCCCACATCATCAGAATGCAGCTTTTTCTCTGCTTGTCTAAACATTTTGACTTGTAACAAGAGAAAAACACAGATTATTGTCATTAATAACATGAACGATCATTCCCTTTATTTATCTATTAATGAGGAAAGCAAAGCTGTGCATCAGCAAACACAATCGCAGAGTTCTGGCTCCGAAACAGCCGAATGGAACCCAGCCATAATTAATATGATTAGTAACACCTGTGTTTGACGAGTCAAAATGTCCGCTGTGAGAAAGGTCTATTGCAAGCTCATTTTAATTACCATCCTCCTTCCAAATCTGCAGTGAACTGGAGACAGCTGATGAGTGATTAAACACAGGTGTGTGTGTGTGTGTGTGTGTGTGTGTGTGTCGCTGTCCATGGTGCTGAACACCAGCAGTTCTGCAACTATTTAACCCTGTGGAGTCTCCAAAAGCACCAAATCCAGACTTCTTCACCACATCCAGACTAGAAAACAAAGCAGCATGGAGCCCTACTGTACATTTACCTCTAAAGTTCTGGCTGTAAACTCCATGAGGCCAGTTTCAGTTTGATGATGATATACCAAGTAAAACTGGAGACAAGCTCAAATAGATTTAGTATCAAATGATAGAACTGGATGGAACCCTCTTATATGTTAGATTTGACACCTTTGTTCACATTTGGAACATTTAAAATTCTTTATTGAGCATGATAGTGTTTTGAAAGTGAAAAAAAATATTTAAAATCACATTTTATGTTGGACTAAAGGACTAAGAAAGACAAAAGATTGCCAAAAAGACCCCAAATGACCCAAAAAGAAACAAATGAGGAGATAGACTGACTAAAAACACACAAAAATAACTAAAAAAGACAAAACAAAAACACAAAATGACCAAAAAAGACACAAAATGACCAAAAAAGAAACAATTGAGACAAAATGACTCAAAAACACCGAAAATAACTAAAAAAGACAAAACAAAAAGACAAAATAACCAAAAAAAAGACACAAAATGACTAAAAAAGACACAAAATGACCAAAAAAAGAAACAAGAAAAGACACAAAAAGACACAAAAAGACACAAAATTACCAAAAATTACCAAAAATGACAAAAAAATACAGAAAATGACCAAAATTGTTACTCTAAACACACAAGAGCCAAATCAAATGGAGTCCCACTAGAATAAAAACTAGAATAAAAACCAGAGTTGATGACAGGATCACACACAATCACAAGATCACATTTATGTTGGTTTTTCTTTGTTTCTCTTTGGTTCTAAATGTTGATCCAGTAAGTCAGAATAAAAAATCTATTATTATTATCAGGTCATATAGGTGAAAAAATATACCAACATGGTATTTAAACATGTTTTAAGTGAATACAGGCAGGATGGAAAGATTCAGACATGGAGGAAATAGAACAAAACTCCATAGAGTTAACTCTGCATTTCATCTGATGATGTGTTGTGACTTCACAGGTCACCCAGTAATCCCATAATACTGTACATGTCGTCATGGTGATGGTACAGTGTGCTCACAGTGTTTATCGCGTTTCTAGAAGTCAGCAGCTTCTGCGCATTATGCATATAAATAAAGCTCAGATGTGTAAGTAGCCCCGAGCAGAATCTCAGTGAATTCAACAACATGTACTTGACACACTGTAAGTGAAGCGTGTTAATGCATGTGGAACAACAACCGTTTACTAAACAATAAGACAACAGAAGCTTCTACAACAGTGAAGATGCTGATCCCTCACATTGTGAAGCTGTTTTTTCAGAGTGTGTATCAGTATAAATGTGCTTTTTGCTGCAAGGTGTGAAGGTGTGAACACACACTGTCACCTTCTCTTTGTGTCTCGTGTCAGTGAAACAACCTCTAAACAAAACCACAAAACTTGGCTCCTTTACTATAAAACAAAAGAAATGAAATGTTGCATCATGTGGCAGAGCGTTCTGCTTCAGGCTTTCTCAAAAAAAAGCTGATTTCAGAAACACATTTCTACGGTGGCCCTGAGAGCTCACAGCACTGCAGCTTAAGAAAACACATGCAAATACACAAAACACAAGCAAATTGAAAAAAAAAAAAACATCTTCATCAATTCGACGACACAATTGCAGCATTTAGAAAACGCTGCAAAGACCACAACACAACAGAAGTGTTTCCAGAGGACACTTAAAAGTGATGCACACATCTGGACACGCTTGATATTATGACGTTATTTCAAGATAATGATAATTTCATGTTATAACATTAGCGGCCAATCGATAGCATGCTAACGTCAGCGGCCGATCGATAGCATTCTAACGTTAGCGGCCGATCGATAGCATGCTATCATTAGCGGCCGATCGATAGCATGCTAATGTTAGCGGCCGATCGATAGCATGCTAGCATTAGCGGCCGATCGATAGCATGCTAGCGTTAGCGGCCGATCGATCGCATGCTAATGTTAGTGGCCGATCGATAGCATGCTAGCGTTAGCGGCCGATCGATAGCATGCTAATGTTAGCGGCCGATCACTAGCATGCTAGCGTTAGCGGGCTAGCAAGACCAAGACCAACTTGGTGCCGTTGAGAGAGACCAACTAAAATGCAAGTCATTCATTAATTTGATTTGTTTAACTGCGATGTGATTGATACGGGCTAGCGGGCTAACGCTATACATCACGTTATAACATGAAAATTTCATTATCATGAAATAAATTGATTATATCAAGGGGGTCATCCCTATGTTCCCAGGGACCCATGTTCCCCGTTTTTCCCAAAAAGGGTCCTATGTTCCCCTGTAGCAGTACATACTGGGTAGCATAGGACACTTTTTCTGACAAAGGATCCTATGTTCCCCGTTAGACTGGTAGACTCTCAGCATGGCCAGCAGGCCTACCATCACATGGCCCACCTCACAAAACGTACATTTGCACAGCAGCTACTTTCCGGTTACTTTGCAGTTCATTTTTTGGCTTTTTAAATAGGGTTAGATTAGGTTAGGGTTAGGTTAGGTTAGGTTAGGTTTAGGGGTTAGGGTTAGGGTTAGGGTTAGGCCTATTTGCCATGGAATTTGGTAATGGTGATGGCGGAAAAAGTAACAGACCAGGGAACATAGGACCCTTTTTGGGGAAAGCAGGGAAAAAGAGGGGAACATAGACACGCTCCCATATCAAGCGTAATATCAAGACCCCCTTGATATTATCACGTTATTTCATGATAATGAAATTTTCATGTTATAACGTGATATATAGCGTTAGCCCGCTAGCCCGTATCAATCACATCGCAGTTAAACAAATCAAATAAATGAATGATTCACGATTTAGTTTGTCTCTCTCAACGGCACCGAGATGGTCTTGGTCTTGCTAGTCTGCTAACGTTAGCATGCTATCGATCGGCCGCTAACGTTAGCATGCTATTGAATGCCCGCTAATGATAGCATGCTATCGATCGGTCGCTAACATTAGCATGCTATCGATCGGCCGCTAACGTTAGCATGCTATCGATCGGCCGCTAACGTTAGCATGCTATCGATCGGCCGCTAACGTTATAACATGAAATTATCATTATCTTGAAATAATGTGATAATATCAAGCGTGTCCATCAACATCCAACGTGTGCGTCACTTTTAAGTGTCCTCTGGAAACACTTCTGTTGTGTTGTGGTCTTTGTTTTCTTAATGCTGCTCTTGTGTTGTCAAATTATTACAGATGTTTTCTCAGTTTGCTTTTGTTTTGTGTATTTGCATGTGTTTTCTTGAGCTCTCAGGGTCTCTGTACATATCGGCTACAGGCGTGTTTCCTTCTGTTCAGTAAGAAACATATAAAACAGAGAGTGAGTGTGGCTGCAGGTGAGTCCACTGGTTTCCATTTGTTTCTGCAGCAGTAGAAGAGAGTGGGTGGGTGGCTGGTGGAATATAAAGGCCCCGTTGGCGTGTTAGACAGATGTGTCACATACTGTGGGAGCACAGAGCAAAGGTAACAGATGCACAGCTCTCCATGCTGCAAAACATAATGGCTGCACAGTCACATGCATGGTGTGTATGTGTGTGTGTGTGTGTGTGTGTGTGTGTGGTCACGGGGGATGGAGCTGCAATGATGATTAATTTAAGCTTCACACTTGCATTGTTTTGGGCTGTAATCACGTGCTGCTGCAGCTCTGAGATGCGTTCAGGAGACTAAAATAAGAGCGAGGAACACAAATTGGTGTAGAGTGTGTAATTGACAGTCTACCTGTGCTCGTGACGGAGACGTATCAATATTCATTTCCACGTCTCTGCTGTAGCTGCTGGCAGCGCTGCAGCTTAGAGCTCATTTGTGACTGTGAGGAGTAATGACAGGAGTCTCTGTGATGCTGAGCACAATGCTGCCGGACACTAACACAGTGCAGCAGTGATGGAGCGGCCAGCCTCCACAGCTTCCATTCTCACATTTTACTACATTTTTGGTTCACATGATTTGTTTGCAAATGTTCCTTATAGCTTTTGGAGAGCGACATTAAACTGGACGCTTTTTTTAGTCTTTTCTTTGTTTGTTTTTTTGGTCATTTTTTTTACTTTTTAGTCAATTTCTGTCTTTCTTTGTTAATTTTGTGTCTTTTTGCGTCTTTTTTAGTTATTTTGTGTATTTGTAAGTCATTTTGTGTCTTTTGTGTGTTTTTTTTGGTCATTTTGTGTCTTTTTTTGGTCTTTTTGTCTCTTTTTTTAGTCTTTTTGTGTCTTTTTTGGATAATTTTGTGTCTTCTTTTACTCTTTTTGTGTCTTTTTTTAGTCATTTTGTGTCTTTTGTGTGTTTTTTTTGGTCATTTTTTTACTTTTTAGTCATTTTGTGTCTTTTTTTTGGTTAATTTTGTGTATTTGTAGGTAATTTTGTGTCTTTTGTGTCTTTTTTAGTTATTTTGTGTATTTGTAGGTAATTTTGTGTCTTTGTAGGTAATTTTGTGTCTTTTGTGGGTTTTTTTAGTCATTTTGTGTCTTTTTTTGGTCATTTTGTGTCTTTTTTAGTTTATTTTTATTGTTTTAGACTGGAAACAAAACACCTTTTGTCAACAGTATTTATGAGTAGTAAATCAGCATTATGAATTATGCCCTGAGTGAATCTGTGAGATTGGATCTGTGTTTTTTCTTTTGCAAATGTTCCTTACATGTTAATTTCTTTTCATGTGACATGTTCCGAGCATTTGTTCTCACCTGGAGGATTCATCAGGCTGCTTTCTCTTTGTTCGCCTCCTGCAGCTCCGACTGTGTTCAGAGTTTGATCCATCGCTTCGACACAACAACAAAGAGAAGGAGACGTAACATTAACATATCTGGTCATAAAGAAGGAGAATTAACTCTCTGTAGTTTTGTTCTATTTCCTCCATGTCTGACTCCTTTCCATCCTGCCTGTATTCACCTTAAAACATGTTTAAATACCATGTTGGTATATTTTTTCCCCTATATGACCTGATAATAATAATAGATTTGTTATTCTGACTTACTGGATAAACATTTAGAACCAAGAACAAACAAAGAAGAAACTCTGGTTTTTATTCTAGTGTGACTGTATTTTAGTCATTTTGTGTCACTTTGTGTCTTTTTTTGTCTTTTTTGGTTATTTTTGTGTCTTTTTTGTCTTTTTGTCTTTTTTTAGTCATTTTGTCTCTTTTGGTTAGTTTTGTGTCTTTTTTTTTGTCATTTTGTTCCTTTTTGTGTCTTTTTTGGTGAATTTTGTGTCTTTTTTAGTCAATGTGTGTCTTTTTAGTCATTTTGTGTGTTTTTTAGTCGTTTAGTCAACATAAAAAGTGATTTTGCAGTGCACACCCATCTTATTTCTTCTTGATTTACCATCTCTTTAGTGCCTGTTTTATTGTGAAATCCGCTGCTTATTGTGAAGGCTGTGTGCCTCCTGCTGTGTTTATCCTCCTGAACTTGCATGTGGTAAAGATCCTCCTCAGTGTGTTCAGGTTAAAGACTAATATATATATATATACTAATATAAAGGTTGCTGCTGTCTCTCATCTCCTCTTTTATCTCTGCAGCGTTTCAACTGTCACAAGTCACAATCAGTCTCCCGAAGCTCAAACTGATGCTTGATTTATTTTATTTCTTTAGACTGGAAACAAAAAACCTTTTGTCAACAGTATTTGTCCGTAGTAAACCAGCATTATGAATTATGCCCTGAGTGAATCTGTGAGATTGGATCTGTGTGTTTTTTCTTCGGTGACCTTGGCGGGAACGTGTGAGGTGAGCTCTGGGAAATAGCTTTTGGAGAGCGACATTAAACTGGCCGCTTTTTTTACTCTTTTCTTTGTTTGTTATTTGGGCATTTTTTTTTTACTTTTTAGTCATTTTCTGTCTTTCTTTGTTAATTCTGTGTCTTTTTGTGTCTTTTTTAGTTATTTTGTGTATTTGTAAGTAATTTTGCGTCTTTTGTGGGGGTTGTTTTGGTCATTTTGTGTCTTTTCTTAGTAATTTTGTTCCTTTTTTTGTCTTTTTGTGTCTTTTTTTAGTCATTTTGTGTCGTTTTTTGGTTAATTTTGTGTCTTTTTTAGTCTTTTTGTGTCTTTTGTGTGGTTTTTTTGGTCATTTTTTGACTTTTTAGTGATTTTGTGACTTTTTTTGGTTAAGTTTGTTTCCTTTTTTTGTCAATTTTGTGTCTTTTTGTGTCTTTTTTACTAATTTTGTGTCTTTTTGTGTCTTTTTTACAAATTTTGTGTATTTGTATTAATTTTGAGTCTTTTGTGGGGGTTTTATTGGTCATTTTGTGTCTTTTTTAGTCACTTTGTGTCTTTCTTTAGTCATTTTCTGTCATTTTGTGTCTTTTTTAGTTTATTTTTATTTCTTTTGACTGGAAACAAAACACCTTTTGTCAACAGTATTTGTCCGTAGTAAACCAGCATTATGAATTATGCCCTGAGTGAATCTGAGAGATTGGATCTGTTTTTTTTCTTCTGCTGACCTTGGTGGGAACATGTGAGGTGAGCTCTGTGAAATAGCTTTTGGAGAGCGACATTAACCGGCCTGGTGGCGCCGGGCGGGGGGGGCGCTGGTCTGATCCCCTCTTGTTATCCAGCGGAAGGCAGATAGTGACTCCCTGACAACACTGGGACTCAATCGCCTCTGCTTATTATCCTTTGGCATAGAAACATGTCACGTCCTGCTTCCTGCACAGGCTGACCTCTATTCCATCACTTAACCGCTGATGATAAGATGTTGGAGGCTGGAGCTGACTTATTCATGTTGAACAGCTGAAGGTGAACACACAACGTGTCTCACTTCTCAGGTCAATCATGTTGACACCAGGATCCAAACAGTGATGGTGGAGGTTAGTTCTGCATCTCCAGCAGCTCGTATGTATATATATATATATATATATATATATATATATATATATATATATATATATATATATATATATATATATATAAATATATATATAGGCTGAAATATGTCACAATAACAGTCACAAGACTTTAAGGCATGGGGCTCAAACTGGGCCAATTGTGGCCCTCGTGACGATATTTTGTGGCCCCCACCTTGATATGAAAGTTTAATGTGAGTTTTATATGAATGGCACTTTATCCTGTTGTGTGTGGAAGGTCCCTTTTATTACTGTTTTTGGTTATTTTGTGTCCTTTTTTTAAATTATTTTGTGTCTTTTTTTTTGTCATTTTGTGTCTTTTTTTAAAATATTTTTCTGTCTTTTTTGGTAATTCTGTGTCTTTTTTAATAATTTTGTGTCTTTTTTTATTTTTATAATTTTGTGTCTTTTTTGGGTCATTTTGTGGGTTTTTTTTTTTAATAATTTAGTCTTTTTTAATAATGTTGTGTCTTTTTTTATTTTTATAATTTTGTCTTTTTTTGGTAATTCTGTGTCTTTTTTTAAATGATTTTGTGTCTTTTTTGGTAATTTTGTGTCTTTTTTAAATATTTTGTGTCCTTTTTTTGTAATTTTGTGTCTTTTTTGGTCATTTTGTGTCTTTTTAAAAATAATTTTGTGTCTTTTTTTAATAATTTTGTGTCTTTTTTATTTTTATAATTTTGTGTCTTTTTTGGCAATTTTGTTTCTTTTTTAAAATAATTCTGTGTTTTTAAATTATTTTGTGAATTTTTTGGGTAATTTTGTGTGTTTTTTAATAATTTTGTGTGTTTTTTATTTTTGTAATTGTGTGTCTTTTTTGTAATTTTGTGTCTTTTTTAAATAAGTTTTTTGTCTTTTTTAAATAATTTTGTGCCATTTTTTTAAATAATTTTGTGTCTTTTTTAGTAATTCAGTGTCTTTTTTTGTAATTCTGTGTCCTTTTTTAAAATAATTTTGTGTCTTTTTTGGGTAATTTTCTGTCTTTTTTAAAATAATTTTGTGTCTTTTTTGGTAATTTTGTGTCTTTTTGGCATTTAAAGATTTTTTTAAGTGGAAAGGATTCACAAATCGACGACATAGCCCAAAACTCCGTGGAGTGAATGTATCTGATGTGGATGGGAACGCTGCGTACGGAGATAGTGCTCTCCTCTTTGTCTTCCTCTCCTGCTTCTGAAACTCTTAAGCCTCTTAAAGTCCTCCTCTGTGCTCTGAACACTTCCTCACCTCAGGAGCTCTCTTCAGGACTCACATGCTTTGTGAATAACTTTTATCTTCACCAGGATCTCGTCTTATCTCTTAGAAGATGTCATAATTCTAAAGAAGGAGAAAGTCTTCTGTGAGGACGGTCTTTCTGTTCACAGCCAGAAAAAAATATTATATTATATTTCAGATACGCTGCTATCAGCATCTCTGCTCATCTGTTTAGTTCATGACTTTACCAAATGTGATAGGAAACAATGTGAACAAAAACAGAACAAAAGACTCTCATTGCCAAAAAGCCGGTGAAGCAGTGTTGACAATTTAGCAACTTTGTTGCTAAATTTAGCGACTTCTCAGACTATTTTTCAAGAAAGCAACTGTCGGCAAATCCAGCAACTCCGTCTTACTCTTCTTAACGAGCAGCTAACGAGTAGTTAGCAGTTAGCTACAGTTAGCTCCGTAGCAGTACAGTGTGTATGTGATAACAGGCTAACAGCTAGCTCTGTAGCAGTACAGTGTGTATGTGATAACAGGCTAACAGCTAGCTCTATAGCAGTACAGTGTGTATGTGATAACAGGCTAACAGCTAGCTCTGTAGCAGTACAGTGTGTATGTGCTAACAGGCTAACAGTTAGCTCTGTAGCAGTACAGTGTGTATGTGCTAACAGGCTAACAGTTAGCTCTGTAGCAGTACAGTGTGTATGTGCTAACAGGCTAACAGTTAGCTCTGTAGCAGTACAGTGTGTATGTGCTAACAGGCTAACAGTTAGCTCTGTAGCAGTACAGTGTGTGTGAGCTAACAGGCTAACAGTTAGCTCTGTAGCAGTACAGTGTGTATGTGCTAACAGGCTAACAGTTAGCTCTGTAGCAGTACAGTGTGTATGTGCTGCTGCTGCAGGAGGTGTTCGGTGTTTGTTTACAACAAGCACCGAACACTCTGTGTACAGTTAGTGATGCCGGTTTGTTTACAACAAGCACCAGACACACAAACACACATATATATATATATATATATATATATATATATATATATATATGTATAAGACTGTACAACACCAGCACAACCTGAACGTGTTGTACTTTTCTTTCTTTCTTTCTATATATGTATAGATATATATATATATATATATATATATATATACAGTACTGTGCAAAAGTCTTGGGCAGGTGTTAAAAAATGCAGTATATAAATCAGAATTGCTTTCACTAATAGAAAGAAAACAAAGTGGATCCAGTTAAATCTAAATCTTTTCTCATTCTAAACTTGAACCTCGACACCATCGACACACCCCCCCCCCCCACTGTTTATTAAATCACGGAGCACATGAACGGTTTATTAAATGAGAAAATATTGAAATTCAGACATTCCTCTCCAGTTGAGTTTGTTCTCACACTCCTCTGCTCTTAAATTGATTTCACGCTCCGTGGCTATCTGCATGGGAAATAATGTGCAGCATTATTAACTGGAGAAGGGGAGGAGAAAATCACAGGGGAGGACAGGAGGAGATCTGGAGTCTGTCATCGAGAGCTGCATCCTCTAGAGAGGCTCCTCATCCACATTAACATGGTTCTGTTGGTCCGTTTGGGTTTCAGGACGCTAGTGTTGAGAACTGTTTGTTCCTCTGCAGAAAGGTTTTTATTATAGTTAACGAAATACGAAAATAACAAATAACTACAATTGAAAAAACATTTTCGTTCACTGAAAAACTAGAAACTAAATGAAACTGTATTTTGTGGTTACAAAACAAACTAAAATTAACTAGAATTGTAGTGAAAATGTCCTTCGTTTTCGTCTTTGTCAACTTTTTTCATTAATTAAAACTCTAAACTCTAAAAACTCATTAAAACTAACTGAATTTGAAAACAAAAAATCACAATGAATTTAAAACTAAAACTAATGAAAAATCTAAAAACTATTATAACCTTGGAGGAGGAGGAGGAGGACAATGTTATTATAGTTAACGGAAACTAGAACTGAAAAAAACATTTTCGTCAACTGAACTAAAAATAAAAAGGAAAGTTTGTTTAAAAAACAATAACTAACTTAGATTGTATTTTGTGGTCAGAAAACTAACTATAACTAACTAAAATTATAGTGAAAATGTCCTTCGTTTTCTTCTTTATCAACTTTTTTCATACGTAAGATGAGATTTCAGCAGGTGAGTGTTGTTCCAAATCTAATACTCCGTTGTGAATTTACCGGAAATTACGCTCGCGACAGCCGCCGCGGCTCGTCACCCGCGAAAAACGTCCCGCTTTGAACGCCGAAAAAATTACCCTTTGTGTTGTTTAATCTTTACTTCTACAATCCGGCAATATGGCTCCATTAACGCAGCAAATGTGGAGAATGCGGCGTCGTCGTCAGCAACGTTACCTCCATGTTGACAGACGATGCTCCGCTGTTGTTTCAGCCGCCATTATAAAAAAATTTTTCGAGCTGAGCGGCTTTGCCTGGCTCCGCCTCTTCCGCTACGTAAACAAGATGGCGGCCGTTGAGTGCGTATAGTGTACATCGTTCCACACTCAGCGTTTTGACCGTTATGAGGGCAATCGGAACATCCTGCGTACTCAAACTAAGTATAGAAAGTACGGGAAGTATCAGGATTGGAACAGAGCTTCAGACAGTAGCTAGTGCTAGCTTCCCCGCTAGTAGCATTAGCAGAATCCACCGACGGCGCCGCAGCAGTTAGCATCGCCGGCTCATCCAAGCTCTCCTCCTCTGGGCTGACAGGAGGGTGATCAGTTGGTGGTAGTGGTATGGGTAAAGACCCTTGAATACCGACACATCCCACATTCGCAGTCTTTCGCGATTTGGCGTCAAGACCCACAGGATCTTTGAAAAAAATCGGAAATTCTTTTCTGACTCATAGCGACTCACAGCTCGCTCTGTTCAAAATGCTAACGCTAGCTAGCCTAGTTGTGACGTCCAGAGTAGAAAGCTGCGTCATGCTGTGTTTGTTTACATACTTTTTGTGAATCAAATCATGCTTGTGACGTTTATAGTCAAATATGTTGTTTATAATAGTATAATAATAGTGTAATTTTTATTTATTTTTTTCAGCGTTTTTTTTGCATGTTCAGCCTCTCGCCACCAGCCCCCCCAGCACCCCCACTTCCAGCGTCCCTGGGAGGAGGTCAGATGGAGGAGGAGGAGGTGAAAAGGTGGAGGAGGTGCTGAGCCACAACAGGAGCTGCTCCTCCCTCCTCCCTAAATAAAGCACCTTGACGTGACAGCATCATCTGTCAACATTAGCTTCTTGTGAAGCGAAACCAGATAGTCGAGCTGAAAGTCATTTACAGGAAACGTTGTTGCTGAGGCGCTGAAATAAATCTCATATATTTCTGTTCTTGCTGTTTTTTTTAATACAAGTATCTTTTTTTATGACAGGAAAATGTGCAGCCCATAAAGCAGAGAGAGAGAGAGAGAGAGAGAGAGAGAGAGAGAGAGTGGTGGAGCGTAAGAGCCTGAGAGAGTCCAGGATTATTCCTGCAGTCAGTGTTTGTTGTTGGATCAGATTAACATCTCTCAGTTTAATCCTTGTTGTGTGTTCTTCACTTGTTTACATCTATAAATAGCAGCTATTAGTAGCATTAAAATGTTGCATATGGTATTACAAAGATAAAGAATATATGATGTGAGGACAAATAAAAGCTTTGCTGCTGTCTAATCCTCACAGTTTAAATCCAGAGAAAGTTTTATTGAGGGAAAGTTTGCACATAACACCAGTTATAAGAGAAAATAACAACAGCCTGATATTAACCCTGTGGAGCTCCAAAAGACTTGTTGCCTCCATCAGACTAGAAAACAAAGCAGCGTGGAGCCCTACTGTACATTTACCTCTAAAGTTCTGGCTGTAAACTCCATGAGGCCAGTTTCAGTTTGATGATGATATACCAAGTAAAACTGGAGACAAGCTCAAATAGATTTAGTATCAAATGATAGAACTGGATGGAACCCTCTTATATGGTAGATTTTACACCTTTGGTCACATTTGACACATTTAAAATTCTTTATTGAGCATGATAGTGTTTTGAAAGTAAAAAAAAAGATTCAAAATCACATTTTATGTTGGACTGAAGGACTAAAAAAGACACAAAATGACTGAAAAAAGACACAAAATGACAAAAAATGACACAAAAAGACACAAACTGACTAAAAACCGACTAAAAATGACTAAAAAAGACCCAAAATGACAAAAAAAGACAAAAAAAGACACAAAAAAAGTGACACAAAATGAACAAAAAAATTACAGAAGAAGACACAAAATGACAAAAAATGACACAAAATGACAAAAAAAGACACAAAAAGACACAAAATGACTAAAAACCGACTAAAAATGACAAAAAAGACACAAAATGACTAAAAAAAGACACAAAAAAGACACAAGATGACCCAAAAAAACACACAGAAGAAGACACTAAATGACTAAAAAAGACACAAAATGACTAGAAAAAGACAAAAATAACTAAAAAGGACTAAAAATGACGAAAGAAGACAAAAATAACTAAAAAAAAGACACACAAAAAAAACAAAAGACACAAAAAGACCAAAAACGACACAAAAAAAGACACAAAATGACCCAAAAAAACACACAGAAGAAGACTGAAAATGACTAAAAAAGACACGAAATGACTAAAAAAAGACAAAAATAACTAAAATAGACACAACAAAAGGCACAAAATGACCAAAAAAGACACAAAATGACTGAAAAATAGACAAAAATGACCAAAATCGTTCCGCTAAACCCACTAGACACAAATAATCAACTTTTAAACCCAAATCAGTGATCGTCTGGGTTCAGTTTCACCATCTGGGAAATGGATTATGTTGCTGGATTGCTGGAGACTCAGTGGAGCAAAATTACATTTTCCTTTCTGGTTTCAGTGGATTAGCCCTCAGCACAGAACACTGTCAATACTTTACATGGAAGGAGAACAGGTAGATCAATCCTCTCTGTTCTTCTCCTCTCATTGGATTCACCTCCTCCCTTCACCATCCACTCACTGGAGCTCCATGCTGCAAATACTCAACTTTGTGCAGCAGCAGTGTGTGTGTGTGTCTCTAATGCCTGCAAGGCTCTGTGTGTGTGTGTGTGTGTGTGTGTGTGTGTGTGTGTGTGTGTTTGCAGGCTAGTTAGCTGGTTACAACTTTATTGCAGCAGCTCTGCAACATTTCAGAGGCTTAAGTATCACTGCTTTTAATTATTATTTCATGACTGTGACATTATGGAGGGTGACACACTTCACCATCTGGAAAATGGATTATTTTGCTGCAATAATCCACACACACACACACACACACACACACACACAGACTGGTGTGGTGTGTGATGTGATCTTTTGGATTGTAATATTGTAAAAGGAGTGCAGCATTAGTATTAATTATCCATATTATGCATAATTCGGCTGTAATGTGGTGTTTGTGATGCCAGGTGCTGCAGTAATAATCATTTCAGGAGGATTCAGAGAAAAGCATTAAAGCATTCCCATCATGCTGAAGTGTCCATGTGTAGTAATATTCACATTACTGTATGATATAATAACTCCACCTGGAGATGGAGCGCTGTAATGAATATCGACCTTTGTGACGCCGTTAAATGAAAATCTGCTATTTACACAGAGATCAGCTCCACTGTGGACCTCCTCTACTCTCACTGACACATGTTCATCATGTTCATCATGTTCACCCCTCCGTCTGTTAAACACATTCACTAAATGATGCCAACTGTGTGAAAGAAATGTGATTAAACTCCATGATGGTAAATGAACCTTCTTCCTCTGACCAGAGCCACGAGGAGCCGGACACTCTGACAGATCTGCAGCCAACAGGACAGAAAAAAACATGTTCAGCATCCTTCAGGCACAAAAAAAGACCAAAAAATGACCAAAAAAGACACAAAATGACCAGAAAAGACACAAAAAGACTAAAAAATACACAAAAAAGACACAAAGACACACAAAATGACCAATAAAGACACAAAATGACAAAAGAATAGAAAAAAAATGACCAAAAAGCTGGATCAACATTTTGAACACAAAAAAAAATAACAAACACACACAAATGACAAAAAACACACATAAATACACACAACAAACACACATAAAACCACATAAAAACACAAAAATTACAAAAAACACATACAAACACATTCAAAGCATAATAAAAATACAAAAACACAAAAATTACAAAAAAACACACACAAAATCATAAAAAAACTAAAAAATACAAAAAAATACAAAAAACATGAATTAAAAACAGTAAAAACAAAAGATTGCATTACAAATGCTGAATGCACACTGCAGAATTAGAAAAATATCTGCAAAAAAAGTAAAATCATGTTACTACACTTGTTCAAGGTGTTTTTTTTTACCTTTGCTGAAAAAGAGTTGATGCATTAAATTGGACATTGAAACTTGTAGAAAAGCCAAAATTTCCTTTTTACATCGTGACGTCATAAAGAAGTCGTGCTCCGGTGATTTCCTGGACTCCAGAGGGTTTTAACCACATTATTAATGCTGTTAAACTACAGGATTAGTACCAAAACCACTTTCCTAAGGCTACAAAAAGTGTCTAAAGGGCTAAAATAACAGAAGTCAATGGGTGTGAGAGAGCTGCAGGACTTTAGACATTATTGTGTTGACGAGGAGCTCTGAACGACTGCAGAGAGTCTCGGTGATATCCTGTGAATTAGAGTATTTAACATAGAGAGTCGAGTGTTTGACTTCTTCCTATAAGAGTCTCTGTGAAGAGATGGAGGTACTTTACAGGAAGAGAATAAGCTTCAGCCTCCACTCTGAGCTAGAGAGGCTCCGACTCTGGTTCCCAGCAGCAGCAGTGGTGAGAGCAGTTGTTTTAACCCTAGTTCAGGCATGTCCAAACTATTCCACAAAGGGCTGTGTGGCTGCAGGTTTTCGTTTCAACCAAGCAAAAGCAAACAGTTTGACCAATCAACTGTCTGAAGACTGAGATCAGTTGATTAACTGAGTCCAGTCTGGTGTGCTGCTGCTTGGTTGGAACGAAAACCTGCAGCCACACGGCCCTTTGTGGAATAGTTTGGACATGCCTGCCTTAGTTAATATAATATAATAATAATAATAATAATAATAATAATAATAATAATAGGACACTCATTGAAATACTTACACATTCCAAATTTCAACCCTAGAGAATATTGGAGGATATTACATACAGCCAGAATGTGTAAAAAAAACCATACGGACCCGGGGGAGGGGGGTAATATTTAGAGAAAAAAGTTACAAATTTATGAGAAAAAAAATGTCAAATTAATGGTAAAATAGTTACACATTTTTGAGAAAAAAATCTCAAATTTTTTACCAAAAAATGTCAAATTAACGGCAAAAAAGTTAGAAATTTGTGAGAAAAAAATCTCAAATTAACGGTAAAAAATGTTACAAATTTATAAGAAGAAATCTCAAACTAACGGTAAAAAAGTCACAAATTTGTGAGAAAAAAATCTCAAATTTGTGAGAAAAAAATCTCAAATTAATGGTAAAAAAAGTTACAAATTTGTGAGGAAAAATTCTCAAATTTGTGACCAAACAATCTCAAATTAATGGTAAAAAAGTTGACAAGATGAAAGTGACAAAAAGTGGTGAAACTGCGATAAAAAAGTTGTTGTTTTTTCACTTTTTTTCTCGTAAATCTACGACTTTTTTGCGCAGATTTGCCAATTTAAATCTCTTAAATCTGCGACTTTTTTCTTGTAGATTTGCCACTTTAAAGTAGTAAATTTGCAAAGTCACTGAAGAATAACTCTGTTTGTACCACTGTTTCTTGCAGATTTTTACATTTTTACATTGGAGGTCAAGGTGAATAAAGTTAATATTATTATATTATTATCATACTGATTGGTAATCTGATTTTTGCTGATTATCTGGAATAAATCCATGTGGTTCTACGACCAAACAGAGAGACAGGGGGACCCAGTTAGATATCCACTGAAGTTACCAAATATAGTTCTTCACCTGATGAAGGGTTAACAGCAGGAAACCGCCACATCCCACACCGAGCTGCCTTCACATCCACCTCGTCTCCTTTTATTCAGCCTCATCTGACAGCTGGACGACTTCGTCTCCGTCCATCTTTTAGCCACAAACAGCCGACAGCCCTGATACTGACACACACACGCCTGCTGGAATAACACACATCAGCCTGGTGTTGGTCTGTCTGTGTGTGTGTGTGTCTGTGTGTGTTTGTGTGTGTGTGTGTCTGTGGCAGCTCAGACAGACACATTTCCAGCTCCTCTCCAGTTGTTATTTCCCTCCACTCGGGGCGATCTCCATTTCACTCGCACTCTGTTTTTACATCAAGGAAGTGGAGTCCTAAAAAACTCTGAACCACTGTGAGTTCTTTACTGGAGAGCAGACAGACAGAGAGATGTGAGGCTGCAACACCAGCTGCTGCCTGCCACTGTCTGTCTTTTATTGGTCATTTTACCTCTTTTTTGGTCAATTTGCGTCTTTTTATTGGTCATTTTGCGTCTTTTTATTGGTCCTTTTACATCTTTTTGGGTCAATTTGTGTCTTTTTTGGTCAATTTGTTTCTTTTTATTGGTAATTTTACGTCTTTTTTGGTGAGTTTGTGTCTATTTATTGGTCATTTTGTCTTTTTTGGTCAATTTGTGTCTTTTTATTGGTCATTTTATGTCTTTTTTGGTCAATTTGTGTCTTTTTTGGTCAATTTGTGTCTTTTTTGGTCAATTTGTGTCTTTTTTTGGTAATTTTGTGTCTTTTTTGTTCATTTTGTATCTTTTTATTGGTCATTTTGCGTCTTTTTTGGTCGTTTTGTGTCTTTTTATTGGTCATTTTGCATCTTTTTATTGGTTATTTTGAGTCATTTTTGGTCATTTTGTGTCTTTTTATTGGTCATTTTGTGTCTTTTTATTGGTCCTTTTACAACTTTTTTGGTCAATTTGTGTCTTTTTATTGGCAATTTTACGTCTTTTTTGGTGAGTTTGTGTCTATTTATTGGTCATTTTGTGTCTTTTTTGGTCAATTTGTGTCATTTTATGTCTTTTTTGGTCAATTTGTGTCTTTTTTGGTCAATTTGGGTCTTTTTTGGGTGATTTTGTGTCTTTTTTGTTTATTTTGTGTCTTTTTATTGGTAATTTTACATCGTTTTTGGTCAATTTGGGTCTTTTTTGGTAATTTTGTGTCTTTTTTTGGTCAATTTCTTTTTCTTTTTTGTTCATTTTGTGTCTTTTTTTTGTCATTTTGTGTCTTCTTTTGGTCAATTTTTTTTCTTTTTTGTTCATTTTGTGTCTTTTCAATTGGTCATTTTACATCTTTTTTTTTGTCATTTTGTGTCTTTTTTTCGGTCAGTTTGTGTCTTTTAGCCATTATTCCCTCCACTCAGGGTGATCTCTCCATTTCACTCTCACTCTGTTTTTACATCAAGAAAGCGGAGTCCTTAAACTCTGGATAACAGTGAGTTTTTCAGTGGAGAGATGTGAGGCTGCAACACGAGTCTTTGTCTGTGTGTGTGTGTGTGTGTGTGTGTGTGTGTGTGTGTGTGTGTGTCACACCTCACCTGCAACTAAACTCAGAGAAGAAGTTGTGCAACTGTTAATTGCTGCCACAAGCGATCACTGCTATGTTCCTGAGAGTCTGACATACAGACTCCTCATGTTATCAGCAGAATATGAGCGATAACTGAAACTCTGTCAATGTTTTCACCTTCATTTTTAGCTCACATTTATAATTCAGCAGCCTGACAGTCAGTCTGAAGGTGTCACAGATCAAACTTTAGTTTGCAACGAAAAAACCTTCATCTGTCTCATCACACTCAAAAGTTCACCTGTTAAACTACCTGCAGGGCGCCACCTGTACAATAACGTCTAATCTTCTTATACTGGACATTATTATGTACGGAAGCCCTGAGAGTTCACAGAGCTGCAAGAAAACACATGCAAATACACAAAACACAAGCAAATCTGCATCATTTGGACAACACAAGAGCAGCATTTAGAAAACGTTGCAAAGACCACAACACAACAGAAGTGTTTCCAGAGGACACTTAAAAGTGACGCACACGTCTGGACACACTTGATATTATCCAGGCGGCAATCTCCGTGTCTGAGCATGGAGGCCACCAGGAAGTGCATAAAGCCTGCAATTCACCGAAAATTCCAGTAGGGGGCGCTAAGTTTGGCTGCAAAAGAAATCTGCCCATTCATTTCAGTGCTAAATTTGAAAACTTCTCACTTGATTTATTACCTCAGAAAACATTTTCAGGGACAACACTATGGTCTCAATCACTAGTAAAAAATCTTCTTTTTTACAATTTGATGTCAATAGTTCTAATAATGGCCCCATTTAGAAGAAAATAGAAGATAAAGAATCGTATGATTTGGGGCGGGGCTACCTTTGATTGACAGGTCACTGACAAGGCGAGCCGTCACCAGGAGAGAAGCAGAGCAATGCGTATCCACGGCAACGAGTCAATAAAGTTATATATAATGTTATATAGATAGAAAAGACGTTTAGCGGTTTGGTCTCATAACTTTGACCCTTTCACACTATATTTTCACTTAATGACAGTTTATTTTAACGTTTTGTTCAGTAAAATGTCTTATTCAGCGTTTCGTTGGACTAACAGACACTCCAAGGAGTCGCTGCTCAGTTTTCTGAGGTAAGAAAGATACATTTTGTTTTTGTTTTTTTGCCAAAACTAACATCCCAGTTAATGCTCCAATTAATGCTAGCATGAATTAGCAGCGGCTTCTCTCAGTCAGGTTGAGGTGTAGAGAGGCTGTAGTCAGTGATCAGATCCCTCTCCTCCTCCACAGTCCAAATATGTTCTGCTCCGCGTATCGGAAACAAGATGGCGACGAGTGTAACGTTGCACTCGATGCTTCCAACGGGCCACAAACCAATGGGTGACGTCACGGTGACTACGTCCATTATTTATATACAGTCTATGATATTATCACGTTATTTCATGATACTGGTAATGTTGTGAATTAATTTGAAGATGTATTAAAATATTAGACATATAGCAGTTTAAAAATGCATCACATATGATTTGAAAAACACACAGAATCTGACCAACAGTCTCAGTCTCTTTACAGGAAACTCCTTCTTGATTAAGATCGGAGCAGCTCTGATTTAGGAAATCCCACTGCACCATTTGGAACAATAACAGGAAAGCAAGAGACCTGATGCACAAACAAACAGAAATAGGAAAAATATCAGTTACTTGTCGTTAAATCATGCACAAGGCTGTCTTTCTAAGAAACTCTTATCATCGATTAAGATTTTCTATTACAGTCATTTCATGTTATAACTTTATATAGCATTAGCATGCTAGCGTTAGCCCACTAGCCCGTATCAATCACATTGCAGTTAAACGAATCAAATAAATGAATGATTCACGTTTTAGTTGGTCTCTCTCAATGGCACTAAGTTGGTCTTGGTCTTGCTAGCCCGCTAATGTTAGCATGCTATCGATCGCCGGCTAACATTAGCACGCTATGGTCAGCCGCTAGCGTTAAAATGTGAAATTATCATTATCTTGAAATAATGTGATGTGACCAAAAAAGATACAAAATGATCAAAAAAGATGTAAAAAATGACCAATAAAAAAACACAAAATGACCAAAAAAGACAGAAATTGACCAAAAAAGACAGAATTGACCAAAAAAAGACACAAATTGACCAAAAAAGGCGTAAAATGACCAATAAAAAAACACAAAATGACCAAAAAAGACACAAAATGACCAAAAAAGACACAATTGACCAAAAAAGACACAAATTGACCAAAAAACGCTGACAGTGTTTCACTGACTCACAGTGTCCACATGTGTGTGTTGCAAAAAAATGTCCATGTTGACATTTTGTCCACAGAGTTTTCATACCGAGGAAGCATTCAATAATCTTATAGTTGTAGCTGTTTGTTTATTATCTGGTTATTGTCTTGTTTATTAATCTGCTTTCCAAACATTTTGCACAAACATTTGCTAATAATAATAATAATTAGAGCATGAAATTGCCTATAAAATGTAATATTTTCCTGGGGGAAGACCTCCAAACACTCCTTCAGGGTTCTGATTCTGTTGACTTCCATCATGCTCTGGTTGTCTGCAGGTAAACCTTGTAGAAATGTCTCTGCATTCATGTGTAGAGGAGTCCTGATATGGTTATCTGCCGGCTAAATGGAGAAACCAGAGATATTGACCCTGTCCACCTGATTATGGATCTCCTCCAGCAGCCTGATTGATTTTCTCAGCTCCTATCAGCGAACACCTGGCTGTTCGTAGCGCTCCAATGCTTGAAATTAAAAAGCTGGGATCCATAATAAAGCGTCCTCCACCTCATTTCAGTTGTCATTATACGTCTTTTTGGGTCATCTTGTGTCCTTTTAATGGTCATTTTGTGTCTTTTTTGGTCAATTTGTGTCTTTTTTGTTCATTTTGTGCCTTTATATTGGTCAATTTATGTCTTTTTATTGGTCAATTTGTGTCTTTTTTTGGTCATTTTGTGTCTTTTTATTGATCATTTTGTGTCTTTTTTTGGTCATTTTGTCTTTTTTTTTGGTCATTTTGTGTCTTTTTTGGTCATTTTGTGTCTTTTTTGGTCAATTTGTGTCTTTTTTTGTTCATTTTGTGCCTTTTTATTGGTCAATTTGTGTCTTTTTTGGTCAATTTGTGTCTTTTTTTGTTCATTTTGTGCCTTTTTATTGGTCAATTTGTGTCTTTTTAATAGTCATTTTGTGTGTTTTTATTGGTCAATTTGTGTCTTTTTTTGGTCATTTAGTGTCTTTTTATTGGTCATTTTCTGTCTTTTTATTGGTCATTTTGCATTTTTTTTGGTCAATTTGTGTCTTTTTATTGGTCATTTTCCATCTTTTTTGGTCAATTTGTTGTTGTTTTCTTCAATGCATTTTAATGGCTGTTACAACTGGAAAGGCACTGGAACATGATGATGGTTTATTCAGATTAATATTAATAAATGAAATCAGATTTCCCCCTCAGTGATTCGTGTGTCTGCGCTGAACTCGCCGTCAGACGCTGATTAATTCACTGCAACTTCTCATTTAAATGAAGATGGAATTTTTGTCATTTTTATTTCATACAGCACATTAAACACAAACTCAACTATAATTGGCTTCTCATGCGCTAAATGGTAAATTAAAAAGATAAGAGAATAAATTATTAATGAGGAGGCGACGAAAACTCAAAATAAATTAACAGTTGAACACATGATGGAAAAACAGCCGCAGAAAATCAAACAAATCAGCTGAGAGAGGAACAGTATCCTGCTCCTCCTGAAGCTGTGAACACTCCATTAAATGCTAAATTAAACGAGTAAACAAAGATTAGCGCTGCCCACTCTCTTCATGAAGAGAAACACAAATAGTTTTATCATATCATTCATATCGTCAGAGACGGAGAGAAAGGTTTCAGCAGGTACAGTCACAGAAAACCCTGTTTCTGTTTCATTTTAATCGTTAATTAGTTTAATTAGTTTAATTAGTTTAATTTAAGAGCTGATATCTAGACATTTAACATGGTTTTATTGATAATGATTTTGGTTATTATGAATGAAACCATGTTAAATGTCTAGATATCAGCTCTTAAATTAAAATCTTATCAGATATTTTTGTTGTTATCATTATATTTGTCCAAACAAATTAACCTTTAGTTGTACCAGACATTGAAATGCATTGAAGAAAACAACAACAAACTGACCAAAAAAGACACAAAATAACAAAAAAAGACATATAATGACCAATAAAAAGACACAATTGATAATGATTTTGGTTATTATCAATAAAACCATGTTAAATGTCTAGATATCAGCTCTTAAATTAAACTATTATCAGCTATTGTTGTTGTTATCATTATATTTGAGCAAACAAATGACCCTTCAGTTGAACCAAGTATTAAGAAAACATCATCAAATTGACCAAAAACAAACAAATTGACCAATAAAAAGACACAAAATTGACAAATCTGACGTATAACAAACAATAAAGACACAAAAATGAAAAAATACGTAAAATGACCAAAAAAGACACAAATTAACCAAAAAAAGACACAAAATTACCAAAAAAGACATAAAATGACCAATAAAAAGACACAAAATGAACAAAAAAAATACATATAATGACAAAAAAGACACAAATTGACCAAAATAAGACACAAAATTACCAAAAAAGACGTTAAATGCCCAATAAAAAGACACACAATGAACAAAAAAGACATATAATAAGCAATAAAAAGACACAAAAGGAAAAAAAAAAGACGTATAATGACAAAAAAAGACGCAAATTGACCAAAAAAGCCATTAAAATGAACAAGAAACTGAAGAAAACAAGGTGGTCTAATCATGTTTCCCATGAATATATCAACAGATCTAATATGTCCAGAATGCTTCAATCTCTTCTGGTCCTTCATCCTTTGGTGGGACAACATGAATATACATGAGAAGCTCGGTTCAATAGGTGGAGAGCTCTCTCTGCAGCTGATCATTGATTGGTTTAGCTTGCAGATATCTAATAGCCTCTCCGAACCCGACACCGCTGACCTTTCCTCCACATCAACCCTCCGGCTGCAGCACACACACACACACATATCGATCATGTAGTCATTATTCAAAGGTATATACAGAGTTATCGCACACATTACTCACTGCATGTTGGTCAATAATGCAATCTACCGTTACAGCAAATCCCCTCAAAGATAAACAATATTTTATGGACAAAATGCAATTTTTCTACCAAACCGGGAGGCGAACAGACGTGTACGGGCTGAAATATGAGCCACCAGAAACTGAATTTGAATTATTTATATTTGAATTTGAGTTGATTAACTTGAATAATTGCATTAAAAAACTGAATTTGAATCACATCATTTGAATTTGTATTGTTGGTAAAAATGGTAAACTTCCATTTATGAATTTGTCTCAGCCTCAAATTCTTCCTCCGTTTAGTGGCGAGTGGCAACCAGACGGCAACTGGGTAGCAACCAGGTGGCAACCAGGCGGCAACCTCCTGGTCTGAGCAGGGAGGCAAACCAGGAAGAGCCTTAAGCTGCATTCTACTGAAAATTCCAGCAGGGGGCGCTAAGTTTGGCTGCAGAAGCATTTTGGTCCATTCATTTCAATACAAAATGAGAAAACTTCTCACTTGATTTATTCCCTCAGAAATGTTTTTCAGGACAACACTATGGTCTCAATCACTAGTAAAAAATCTTCTTCAAGACAATCTGATGTTAATAGTGTAAATAATGGCCCCATTTAGAAGAAAATAGAAGATAAAGAATTGTATGATTTGGGGCGGGGCTACCTTTGATTGACAGGTCACTAACAAGGTGAGCCGTCATCAGGAGAGAAGCAGAACAATGCGTATCCACGGCAACGTGTCAATAAAGTTATATATAACGTTATATAAATATAAAAAAGGTTTAGTCTCATAACCAACGAGACATCATGGTCACCACGTCCATTATTTATCTACAGTCTATGGTCTGACACCACAGACTGAATAATATTAACCTTTTGGAGTTTGGGGCTATTTTGTTGGTTTTTGACTCCTTTTCATTCTGCCTGAATAAACCACTTAAAAATCTTCACCATGCCATGTTGGCATCATTGTTTTCAGCACAACCTCACCTAAATGACCTGATTATTATTTTCATTTTGGCTTACTGGATCAACATTTTGAACACAAACAACACAAAAAAACACAAATAAATAAAAACACACAAAAAACATACAAAAAACACACATAAAAAACACAAAAATTACAAAAAACACATAAAAACACATGAAAAACATACAAAAAATAAAAAATAAAACAAATAAAAACACACAAAAAACACACATAATAACACACAAAAAATCCAAAACACACATAAAAGCACATAAAAACACACAAAAAACACAAAGAAATAAAAAAAACACACACATAAAACCCCACAAAAAAATAAAAAAACGGAAATAAAAACACAAAAAAACAAAAATCAAATTACAAAAAACACATAAAAAACACAACAAAATTACAAAAAAACACATAAAACCCCACAAAAACACACACAAAATTACAAAAAACACACTCAAAACACACAAAAACTCATTTGCAGCAGAGCTCCCTGGCTGAAGGAAGCCTCCTTTCTGTGAGGAGAACAACCAACGGCGTGTCGTCAGCATATTGGAGGAGATTTATATTGGTGTTGCTGTAATCGTGATGTAAATTCAGTTTGATGAGATTCCACTGATGCTCAGAACACACAGAACACAGAACACAGAACACAGAACACACAGAACACAGAACACACAGAACACAGAACACACAGAACACACACAGAACAAAGAACACACAGAACACACACAGAACACAGAACACACAGAACACACACAGAACAAAGAACACACAGAACACACATAACACACAGAACACACACAGAACACAGAACACACAGAACACACACAAAACACAGAACACACAGAACAAAGAACACACAGAACACAGAACACACACAGAACACAGAACACACAGAACACACACAGAACAAAGAACACACAGAACACAGAACACACAGAACACAGAACACAGAGAACACACAGAACACACAACACAGAACACACAGAAAACAGAACACAAGGAACACACAGAACACACAGAACACACAACACACAACACACAACACAGAGAACACACAGAACACAGAACACACAGAACACACAACACAGAACATACAGGACACAAGGAACACACAGAACACACAGAACACAGAACACACAACACAGAACACAGAGAACACACAGAACACAGAACACATAGAACACAGAACACACAGAACACACAGGACACAGAACACACAGAATACACAGAACACACAGAACACACAGAACACAGAACACATAGAACACAGAACACACAGAACACACAGAACACAGAACACAGAACACACAGAAGACAGAAGACAGAACACACAGAACACACACGTTGGCAGTCTTACAGGGAGCCTGCTGCTATTTTTAGATCTGCTCTTTAAATTTTAAAGGGTTTTCTGTGTTGTTGTTGTTGTTGTTGTTGTTGTTGTTGTTGTTGTTGTTGTTTTCTTCCTGATACCTCCAGAAGCTCCAGTCCAGGCCTCAGTGATAATAAACGTCTCCTGTCCTTTCTAAAAGGTGCAGGCTGTTTTAAGAAGTGTTGTTGCCGTGGACACAGTGATCTGAGTGACAGCTGAGAGTGGGCGTCGCCAGCAGACGAGCTGTCACTCAGCTGATGTGCTATTATCTGAACAGTCCTCTCAGCCCACGCATGTTGACACAAATACTTTTTGTATTTCTCTATTTAACTAATTCACATAACTATCTATTATTAGTGACTGGAGCTGTCTGTCTCTTTCAACTATTGGGAAGAACATTTATATATTTTCTCTCAGAACAGACTCTTAATAAATGTTTGTTATTAAGACTAGAGTTTGGGGCTATTTTGTCATTTTTTGACTCCTTTTCATTCTGCCTGTATATAAACCACTTAAAAATATTTATCATGACGTGTTGGTATCATTGTTTTCAGCACAACTTCACCTATAAGACCTGATTATTACTGTTTTTATTTTGACTTACTGGATCAACATTTTGAACACAAAAAAACACACAAATTACAAAAAACACAAATAAAAACACACAAAAAACACAATTTAAAAAAACACACATAAAATAATAAAAAACATAACACATTTACAAAAAACAAAAAAACAAAAACACACCAAAAACATTAAAAGAAATACAAAAAACTGAAAAAAAAAATACAAAAACACACATAAAAAACACAACAAAATTATGACACAAATAGAAACACACAAAAAAGTTTGACTTTTTTGGTCATTTTGTGTCCTTTTATTGGTCATTATACATCTTTTTTGGTCATTTTGTTTGTATTTTGGTCAGTTTTTTGTTGTTTTCTTCAATGCATTTTAATACCTCGTACAACTAAAGGTTCATTTGTTTGGACAAACATAATGATAACAACAAAAATAACAGATAAGAGTTTAATTTAAGAGCTGATATCTAGACATTTAACATGGTTTTATTGATAAAAACCAAAATCATTATGAATAAAACCATGTTAAATGTCTAGATATCAGCTCTTAAATTAAACTCTTATCAGTTATTTTTGTTGTTATCATTATGTGTGTCCAAACAAATGAACCTTTAGTTGAACCAGACATTAAAATGAACAAGAAATTGAAGACAAACATTGGTCTAATGATTTTTTCCATGACTGTATGTGGCTACACTGAACAACAACAACTGTCATAACAATAATAATGTCATGAGAGTCTCTTTCTATTTAAAGTTTCTCGTGCATCCTGTTTAAATGAGCAGAAAAAGGCAAAACCTCTGATAGCACGTCAGCTGGAGAGGATTAATGCTGCAGGATAAAACTCTGCCCTTAGATTCACTTTATAACAACCAGAGTCACGCACACACACACACACACACACACACACACACACACATACACACACATACACACACTGATAATCATCGGCAGATAATCTTCAATGTGATGACCTACAACTAGTGAACCTGTTCCTGTCACACAGAGGCTCCAACCTCCAACAGATACACACTGAAACACACACAGAAAAACACACACACTAACTTTACACACTGAGGAGAAAACAAACACACACTAACTTCACAGTCCAAACCAAGACTCTCATCATGTTTTTCTCCTTGTGTATTCACCTAAAAGACATTAAAATAGAATTTGTTGTCCTTCGTTTTTCTTTTATTGCATGAAATAGACAGCATCATCTCAACACATTATAACATGGGTCTCAAACTGGCGGCCCGTGGGCCAATTGTGGCCCTCGTGATGATATTTTGTGGCCCCCACCATGATATGAAAGTTTAATGTGAGTTTTATATGAATGGCACTTTACCGTGTTGTGTGTGGAAGGTCCCTTTAATTACTTTTTTTGGTCATTTTGTGTACTTTTTTAATAATTTTGTGTCTTTTTTTAATAATTCTGTGTCTTTTTTTGGTCATTTTGTGTATTTTTTGGTTAATTTAGTTTTAGTTGAACCTACCTGGACCTCTAAGGGTTAAACTACCTGGATCTCTAAGGGTTAAACTACCTGGATCTCGAAGGGTTAAACTACCTGGATCTCGAAGGGTTAAACTGATCTCTAAGGGTTAAACTACCTGGACCTCTAAGGGTTAAACTGATCTCTAAGGGTTAAAGCCACCTGGACCTCTAAGGGTTAAACCCACCTGGATCTCTAAGGGTTAACCCTACCTGGATCTCTAAGGGTTTAACCTACCTGGATCTCTAAGGGTTAACCCTACCTGGATCTCTAAGGGTTAAACTACCTGGACCTCTAAGGGTTAAACCCACCTGGACCTCTAAGGGTTAAACCCACCCGGATCTCTAAGGGTTAAACTACCTGGACCTCTAAGGGTTAAACTACCTGGATCTCTAAGGGTTAACCTACCTGGACCTCTAAGGGTTAAACTACCTGGACCTCTAAGGGTTAAACTACCTGGACCTCTAAGGGTTAAACTACCTGGATCTCTAAGGGTTAAACCCACCTGGATCTCTAAGGGTTAACCTACCTGGATCTCTAAGGGTTAAACTACCTGGACCTCTAAGGGTTAAACCCACCTGGATCTCTAAGGGTTAAACTACCTGGATCTCTAAGGGTTAAACTACCTGGATCTCTAAGGGTTAAACTACCTGGACATCTAAGGGTTAAACCCACCTGGACCTCTAAGGGTTAAACTACCTGGACCTCTAAGGGTTAAACTGATCTCTAAGGGTTAAACTACCTGGATCTCTAAGGGTTAAACTACCTGGATCTCTAAGGGTTAAACTACCTGGACCTCTAAGGGTTAAACCCACCTGGACCTCTAAGGGTTAAACCCACCTGGATCTCTAAGGGTTAAACCTACCTGGACCTCTAAGGGTTAAACCCACCTGGATCTCTAAGGGTTAAACCCACCTGGACCTCTAAGGGTTAAACTACCTGGACCTCTAAGGGTTAAACCCACCTGGACCTCTAAGGGTTAAACTGATCTCTAAGGGTTAAACTACCTGGACCTCTAAGGGTTAAACTACCTGGACCTCCTCCAGCTGTGAGGAACCTTCAGATGCCCAGATCGTAGCGCTGCAGCTCCAGACGGAGGCAGGAGTTGTGCGGCGCTGAGACAGATGCAGAGTGTTTGTCCCCAGGTTCCACAGACCTCCATCCCGTTGGAAAGTAGGCCATTAAAAAAACTAAAAAAAGAGGCCAACAGCTGAGTGGCCTGTGGCTGAACATCAAGCACTCGGTGGGGCTGCACTTTGTGCTGCAGGAGGAGGACGCAGGCAGCAGCACCGCTCCCTGTGCCAACTCATATTTCAGTTTGATTCCCTGGATTTGTGCTGCGGCAGAAAAAATAGACATGATGATTCACTCGCTTGCTCGCACACATGAGGGAAAAGATTTATTTAAACCCTGTCGGAAGAACTACTCATATATATTGAGTGTAACAGAAGATTGGAGGGAAGTTTCTGAATGAGCAGTTTCACATAAATTATGACAATATCTACAGCAGTACGAGTCACGGATCATTTATTTTAGAGAAATGAAACAGGAAGAATGTTTGTGTGGGAAGCTCAGCTGATAAAAATATTTATTTTGTAGAATTAACTGTTCTGTTGGGGCACGTTGCTTATAAAATACAAGTAGACAGGTAGACAGGGCTGGACAAAATAAAAGAAACGCTGAGTGCAGACACTCCGATGAACCAGACTCCATTTAGAAATCCATTGTTTTATCAGCAGTGTTAAATAAAGTAAATTACTTAAAAAAGAAACAAAATGACCCAAAAAAAGACACAAAATTATAAAAAATAATAAACAAAATGACACAAAAAAGACACAAAATAACCAAAAAAGACACAAAATTATTTAAAAAAGACACAAAATTATAAAAAAAAGAAAAAAACTGACCCAAAACAGACTCAAAATAACCAAAAAAAGACACAAAATTACAAAAAAGACACAACATTACTTTAAAAAGACACAAAAGTATTAAAAATGAAACAAAATGACTCAAAAAAGACACAAAATGACAAAAAAGACACAAAGTGACAAAAAAAGACACAAAGTGACAAAAAAGACACAAAATTACCAAAAAAGACACAAAATTATTAAAAAAGACTGTTCACCTGCTGCTCCCTTCCCTCCATGTGTTCCAATAGTCTCCGTTTTCTTTGTAATTCATTAGTTAAATGCAGTTCTTAGTTTCATAGTTTTTTGAGTTGACCGTTTTGTTTTTTCCTCCTTTTGTAGTGATTTTGTGTTCTTTATTAATTTTCCTCTTTAGTCCTGATCCAGTATTTTATAGTGTTTAAGTAGAATCTTTTATTTTTCCTGTCAGGTTTTGTTCCTCTCTTTTGGAGTGCTTTTAGTTAGTTGGTGTTATAATTAAATAGTTTTCCCCTCGTGAGTTTAGTTAGTTTTCCCCCCTTATCTTAGACTAAGATTTATATATATTCACTGGATAGATTTTATTTATTTATTTATTTGCACCATAAGAAAAGACATTTACAAAAACAGAAATGAAACAAGAATAGTAAGTGCAGGAGAGGTTAAAAAACCATGAATGGGCTTATAAAAAGCTCCTCCCCAAGAAATATACAAAAATTCAAAAGTAAATCAACAACAACAAACAGAGAAAGCAACAACAAATAACAACAAAAAAGAAAGCAATACAACTGCCATTTTTATAGCACACACACAAAAAAGTCAGAAATAAAAACCTCTGTGTGTATAAAGGTAGATAATTCAGTTTTTAGTGTAGAAAGATTCAGTGTTTTTCCTCCTTTGGAGCGACTTTTCTTTGTTTAGTTTCTACTCAGAGTCAGGTGTCTCACAGCTCTTTTATTTCATTCTTTGAATAAATAAAGAAACTTTTAAGTTCACCTGCTCTGCATCTGAGTCCTGACTTGAGTCCGGCAGTAAAAACAGGAACGTCCGATGCTGAGGTTTGATTTTTTTTAAATGCAATTGGTAATATGTTATTTTGTTGTAGCCGTGCATCATTAATTAGTGATGAATACTAACCACCTGGAGCTGCTGCTGTATGTTTGTTTGTGTCATTGAGCTAAAGACAGTCTGTCTGTCTGTCTGTCTGTCTGTCTGTCTGCAGCCAGACACTTTTTTATTATCCAACTGGCAGCACGAGGAAGTGACAAGCAGCTGATCTATTTATTTCCACAAGCATGGAGGAGGAAGGAGAAGATCTCCTGCAGGTGACGTTCCCGTCAGCGTCATTTATTCTCCACGGGAGAATTTAAAAAAAAAAAAGGGAAATGAAGAGATTGGTTAAAAGGTTTTTTCAATAATTTTGTGTCTTTTTTGGTAATTCTGTGACTTTTTTGGTCATTTCGTGTCTTTTTTGGGTCATTTTGTGTCTTTTTTGTGTGTGTGTCAGTTAATTTCTTATTTTAAGTGTTCAACATGCTTATTTCTAGATTTAATAATCTTAATTTAAGAAATCTTGTCAAGGTAAATTAAATAAAGACAGTATGTCCGTCTGTCTGTCTGTCTGTCTGTCTGCAGCCAGACACTTTTTTATTATCCAACTGGCAGCACGAGGAAGTGACAAGCAGCTGACTTATTTATTTCCACAAGCATGGAGGAGGAAGGAGAAGATCTCCTGCAGGTGACGTTGGTTCCCGTCAGCGTCATTTATTCTCTACGGGAGAATTAAAAAAAAAAAAAAGGGAAATGAAGAGATTGGTTAAAAGGTTTGGGAGAACCTGGAGACAGAAGGATAAATGCTGTGGGAGTCAACAGAGCGAGCAGGAAAGGGACTGATTGGTTCGGGAGCAAACACAGGAAGAAGAAGAAGAAGAAGAAGAAGAGGGGGAATAAGTAAGAGCTTCAGGGGAACATGAGACCTTTTGTTACGAGTGGCGAGGCGAGCCGGGGCTTCCGGGTTTAACTTCCACTTCACAGTAGCTTCGTTTGCTTGGATTGCATTTAGCCGGAGCACAGCGCTCTCACTCAGCTAATGGAATAGCAATCTTAATATTTGACTTCCCTGAGATTTAAAAATCACACACGGCGAGGATTAGAGGCAGCCTCGTATTTATTATAATCCATTACATGTCATGCACAGTAGCAGCAGGAGTATTGTAGTCAGCAGGGAGGGAGGACATCCTGCCTGCTGCTGCACACGCTCTTTAAATCATATTTATGAAGCACAAAATAAAACGTCTTCTCACTACAACTCAGTTTTGTGTTTGCTTATTATGGGAGCTGTCTGTAAGACAAAATGTATTCTCTCCCAGAGCGTTTTCTGTCTGCTTATTATGCTGACAGCTGTACTTTGGCCGTCTCGCTGCTGCTGCTTTCAGAGGGCAAGAAATGAGTCAATCACCTCCGCAAACAGAAAAGTAATGTTTAATAAAAAGGAAACTTTTGCCTCTGTAGTTTTATCATGTTGCACTTTTAATGCCAGAACCTTTTTACCACAATGAGGAGAAGCAGCTCTTCTGTCTCCATTGTACTTGCTTTATGTTTGGTGTTAGTAAAAAGGTTTTGTGATGTGAAAAGAAGTTATCTCTCTGCAGCAGAACGTCTCCCTCAGGCCGCTCGGCCACGAGAAACACTGATATTACATTGATAAGAAACAGGGCCGCAGATGAGGTTTTGAACTGGGGGGAGGAAGTTGTCAGTAATTGATTTTTAACTCATAAGTTATTTTTCCACTCCATGCTTTAACCCAAATATCCATCCATCCATCCATTTTCCTCCTCCGCTTATCCGGAGTTGTACCTAAATTAATGATACCAACCTCTTCTATGATGGAAACTCCAATTTCCTTCAACCTTTACTAAATACTAATATGGGAATTTGGTTATAATTAATAAGGTGATTATTAGTCAGTCTTCCACATTGATAGTTCAGTAACTTTATGGGACTCCATCCATCCATTTTCCTCCGCTTATCCGGGGCCGGGTCGCTTCCGGGTCATTTGTATATATAGTCTGGCATTAGCTAGGCTATTAAATTTGGTGCCTCTCACACATTCTAATGCCACTATTCCATCTTAATCATTGCAGATTTTTATGAATTATTGTAAGGGAGAATAAGGGTTCTTCTATTTTATTCAAAGCTTCATATTTTGACAGTCTTCTTGTAAATTCTGTGGTGGATTCTGCTAACACATCCATGTGCTCTTATTTTGAAAGCTACATGTGTTTACTTTTATTTTGAAGGTGGGTCTAACACATTCTTACCGTAACGCCTTAAAGTGTGTTATATTAACACTGAAAGTTGGGATTTGAAAGTCGGAACTTGTAGCTCGGAACATCATCGAAAATTCTGACATTTGTGTAGACCTTGAACGCTCCATTAGCCATACCACACAAACACTGGACTCTCTATTTGCACTGCAATGTAAATTAGTCTAACTATCTGAACAGTTATCCTCTGTTTTACCGCTGATTATTGTCATCTCATGTAGGGACAGTGGGGGGGACGGATCAAGGCATCTTATTTTGACAGTCTTCTCGTAGATTCTGTGGTGGATTCTGCAAACACATCCATGTGCTCTTATTTTAAAAGCTACATGTGTTTGCTTTTATTTTGAAGGTGGGTCTAACACGTTCTTACCGTAACGCCTTATGGTGTCTTATATTAACATTGAAAGTCGGAACTTGAATGTCTGAACTTGGAGCTCAGAACAACATTGAAAATTCTGACATTGGTGTAGACCTTGAACGCACCATTAGCAGCCGGGCACTCTATATGTACTGCAATGTAAATAGTCTAACTAACGGAACATTAATCCTCTGTTTTACCAACGATGTTTGTCACTGAAAGTGGAGGGGGACGGATCAGGATCACTATGAATCTGGGGGGACATATCCCCACAAATAGACACAAAATAACCAAAAAAGACACAAAATGATCACACAAAAAAAACAAAAAATTGACGTAAAACCGACCAAAAGAGATGAGAAGACCTAGAAAAAGATCCAAAAAAGACATTAAATGACCAAAAAAGACACAAAATGATCACAAAAAGTACGTAAAATGACCAAAATAGACGAAAAGAGATAGAAAATGACTAAAAAAAGACATTAAATGACCAAAATAGACACAAAATGACCAAAAAAGACACAAAATGATCACAAAAAAAGACGTTCTCACTCCTGTGCGTTTCACATGCATGCAAAATTGCATTCTGGTGCATGCATTGCATGTAATTCACTTGTAAATCACTTTTTTCCAAAAACGTGCATGATTTTAAAGCTTTCCTCTCTCCGTACAGCTGAGAGTTACTCTGCTGTAAATGTGTGATCAGTGAAGTGCCGATGATGCAACAATATGAAACGTTATTAAGATACAGTAGTAATTTGATGTTAAAAGCCCTACCTAGAACTATTACACGTCTTAACATTATGAGCTGCTGCTACAATAATATTAAAACGCTCATTTGACAGCTTTTAATGCCGCTCCTTCAAGAGTGTTCATTATTTTGTTACTCTCAGGATAATGATAAAGATGAATATGAATAATGTGAAAAAAAGATCCTTTATGGGCCCCTGAAGCTTTTTTAGTCAGACTGCAGCGCTGCTAATGTCCCAATATTGTCCTCACACACGTGTTATGTAATGTCCTTCTCAAAGACATTCTCATTTCTATTAAAAAAGATTGTACTTTATGCCTCTTCTTGCTGCTGCAGCAGATAATTATCAGGGTGACAGTTTGATAACTGGAGGGAGAGGAGAGTTTTTCAGCTGGTCTGAGGAGTCAAACTGTAAAAGCTGAGCCTTGTTGTTAAAAAAAAGACGTAAAGTGACCAAAATAGGCCAAAAGAGATAGAAAATGACTAAAAAAAGACATTAAATTACCAAAAAAAGACACAAAATGATCGCAAAAAAGATGTAAACTGACCAAAATAGATGAAAAGAGACAGAAAATGATTAAAACAGACATTTAATAACCAAAACAGACACAAAATGACCAAAAAAAACACACAAAATGATCACAAAAAAGATGTTAAATGACCAAAATAGATGAAAACAGATAGAAAATGACTAAAAAAGACATTAAATGACCAAAATAGACATGAAATGACCAAAAAAAAGACACAAAATGATCACAAAATAGACGTAAAACTGTAAAATCCGAGCCTTTATCATTTCTAATATCTCTTCTTACACTTTCAGCAACATTTAGATGTGATGAAAACCACCACCAGCCACTTTATTAGGTACACCTGCTCAACCAAATTGTCTCCAAAACAACTGAACTGCAGTTAAGAATGGAGGGAAACATATTTTTAGTGAACAAAACTGCTTAATGTTTAGGTTTGGTAAAAGGTTTATGGATTTAATTTTTCTTTTGTAAATAACACACAAGCTGATAGAAAGAAACTCAAATGACTTATTCAAACTGCAGAAGAGCATCTCTGAACACAAACTAAAACACTAAACAAATCTACCAACCAGATCTCCAACCTGACCGTCTGTCAGCACCACCCATAGACTCCTATGAGCGTTTGGCGGCTCACACTACAGAGCGGAGCATTCTAAAAAATAGCCCACATGTCGTTAATAATACACGTACGGTTTATTGCTGTAAAAAAGCTGCAGTTTCTGTGGATTTACAGGATCATCTCAATAAAATTTGAATATCATAGAAAAGTTTATTTGTGTCAGTAATTCAATGGAAAAGTCAATTTCGAGTAGTTCAAGTCAAACAGCCTCAAAAAAGTATTGAGTCATATAGATGACATACTTTTCAGTCTCGCTGCAGTGCTCAGTAGGGGAATTTTTCCAAAAGACCTTGAATCAGGGCTGTTTAGGGGAGGCCAGATAAGATTGAAATTTGCACTGAAGGCGAAAGTGGCAGCATTTTTCCACTACTCATCTTGTCGATAATAATGTCCATACTGGTCTCCCAATCGATCCAGTCGCTTTTTTACCAGAGTCGTCAGTTGCTCCTTGATTTCATCCAAAGTGCGGTTTGTGACCACAGTCTGAGTCTTATGGGGCTTTGGACAGCTGACACCATTTTCTTTGTATTGTTTATTGTTTTATTTGGATCCCCATTATCTACAGCACAGCTGCAGCTATTCTTCCTGGGGTCCGACATATAATATACAGTACATACAACTTAAATTAAAACAAACTTAAACAATTAACAATAACAATATTAAAAGAAGGAAAAGAAAAGAAAAAGAAAACACCAAAAATAAAACCAAGAAGATAAAATATAGCAAATCTTCAAACTCAGTATCTTTTATACATTCTTTACACTTTAAACATTTAATGCACTATAACTATATTCATTGTAGTAGTAGTTAATATACCATACTAATATACTATTCTATATTTTTTAATAGTATATTAAAAGTAATAAGGTTAATTTATGAATAACAATTCCTAATTAGTATATGTATCCATTTAGGAGATGTTTTTTCAATAATAATTTTATTAAAAAATAAATGTCTTTTGTGCTAAAGGTTTGTTCAAATTGTTTGGGAAGTAGATTCCAAGCAGTCATGGCTCTATACATTGTGTATCACGATAAACCAGAGCAAAGCCTAATCCAATCAGCAAGAGCCCTGTTATCAAGGTTTCCGAATAGATAGAGATCTTCTATGTCCTCCACGGAAAGAGCCACTAGGAACATTACTCGCCACCTCTCCAAACGTCCCGTTAGGGCAGGAGGGTTCCCCCGAGCGGAGGGTTCTCATTGAGAAGAAGGTGTCAATTGCGTTGAGAGACCAGATGATCAAATCCATGATTTTTTTCGTTTTGAGAGCAGTGTAGAGGGAGTCTTCCAAAGTAAGACAAAAGACAAGTACGACCACCTCCTTACTTGTCGACCGTCTCAGAAAGTCACAGAAGGAAAAGTCTGTTTCTCCATAAATAAAATCCATCAAACTAATTAGAAGTTGTGAATCCTGAGCAGCTCTTTGATGGGCCTTTCTCTCTAATAAATGAAGTAAGATTGTCTTTTATTCTTTGTGTCTCTGAGACGTTACATGCAGGTTTTATCGCAGCACTGAGAGGTATTAAGATTAAGTTTCTTTGATGCACACAGTGGTGGAAGTGCTTTTACCTTTCATATTCTGGAGCTTTCTGTGCATTCACTCGTCTTCTGAAGCCGATATGAAGAACTGAGGCGAGCCGTGTGTGTGATGTGCTTTAATCCCTGTTTGAGCAATAAAACCATCAGAGTTCCCATCAACATATCCTGTTTTTATCTGTGCATTGGTACAGAATGTTCCACAAACACTGAATGTAAAAGTTTTTCGGCTTTTGATCTGTGTGTGCTGCAGATTACAGCTCCATCAGCGCTGTGGGAGGCTGACGTCTTAATGAAACAGCCCAAAAACATGAGGAGAGCTGTCATGGTGATGGATATGTATTATGTTTACGGCTCATTCAGGCCGGCAGCTTGCAGCAGCAGAGACTTGAGTGTTTGTGAGTGACAGTGACGGCGAGTTAAAGGACGTATTGTTGATCCGTCCTGCAGCTTTACTGAGGTGTGCTGCAGCCGGACAAATCCTTTAACAGCTCGTTTCATATTTATACGATTAAAAGTTCACCGGGATCAAATTTCAAAAACTTGGAGAAAAGATTTAACATTACACATGCAGCGTTTTTTTTATAAACAGATGTCAAAATGAATGAATGATTGACGGGATTAAAACCTGAAGGAGCTGGAGTATTTATTCCACTAAATAATATTAAACTGGTCTGATGAGAAAAATACCAAAAAATATATGTAAAACGAGCAAACGATGGATGAAGAGAGCTAGAAATTGACCAAAAAAAGCACAATAAATGACCAAAAAAGACACAAAATGACCAAAATAGATGAAAAGAGCTAGAAAATGACTAAAAAAAGACATTAAATGACCAAAAAAGACATAAAATGATCACAAAAAAAGAAGTAAAATGATCAAAAGAGGCGAAAAGAGCTAGAAAAATATTTAAAAAAGACATTAAAAGACCGTATGATCGTATGATTTGGGGCGGGGCTACCTTTGATTGACAGGTCACTAACAAGGCGAGCTGTCATCAGGAGAGAAGCAGAACAATGCGTATCCACGGCAACGTTTCAATAAAGTTATATATAACGTTATATAGATATAAAAAAAGGAGGTTCAGCCGTTTGTAATTTTTGGTAATTTTATGTCTTTTTTGGTATTTTTAACATGTTTTTAGTAACTTTGTGGCTTTTTTTTTTGATAATTTAGTGTCTGTTTTTGTAATTTCACATCTTTTTTGGTAATTTTGTGTCTTTTTCTTCGTCATATAATGTCCTTTCTGGTCATTTTACATTTTTTTGTTTGAAAAAAATATTAGACTATTGTTTTCTTCAATTTCTTGTTCATTTTAATGGCTGGTACAACTTAAGGTAAATAGCTGATAAGAGTTTAATTGAAGAGCTGATATTTAGACATTTTCATGGTTTTCTTGATAATGATTTTGGAAAAAAGACAAAAAGATCCAAAAAAGACATTAAATTACCAAAATAGACATAAAATGGATCAGCCGTATTTGTGGTTCTATCTATGAACAATGTGCATATTATTATTATTATTGTAATGTTTCAGAGCTTTAAGGTCACCAGAACAAATCTTCTCACTGTTATCACACTGTGATAGTGTTCAGATCCTGATAACACTCAACATATTTATCAGTTTAATGCGATATGAAACATTTCCCCCTAAACACACGATAAACAGCAGCTGACTGAGGTAGAGAAGGCAGCACCACGCTGGGAAGGACAACAGATAAGAGTCTTTACATGAATCACATCGACACTCTGGAGCTCTTTGAGAAGAAGCTTTGAACTGAGCAGAGGCACTTAGAGTTCCACCAGCGAGACGCTTTAACACGGAGTGACATGAAACAATATGGATTCAAGGAGCAGCAGGTGTGTTGGAATAAAGAGAGGAAGAGTTCAGAACATTCAACCTAAAGAGTTCAACACACAAAGACACAACGAGTACAGTTTATGTTCTCTATCCACACAAAACCAGCTCGAAAAAAACCTAATGACTGGAGGGATTAAAACCTGGAGGAGCTGGAATACTTATGGCACTGTTTAAAGCATAGTAAATAATATTAAACAGGTCTGAATTAAAAGAAAACCTGAAAACAAAAGTAAAACGACCAAAAAAGACGAAAAGAGCTAGAAAATGACAGAAAAAAAATACATTTAATGACCAAAAAAGCCACAAAATGTTCACAAAAAAAGACTTTATATGTCCAAAATAGACTAAAAGAGATAGAAAATGACTAGAGAGATATTAAATGATCAAAATAGACACAAAATGATCACAAAACGAGGGCCAGATGCAAATTCCTCCTGCAGCAGTCTCTCCCAGCTGCAGAGCCGGAGGGGATGTTAACCCCTTAGTGTCCAGTCTGCACATTGCTAACAGGCTAACAGTTAGCTCTGTAGCAGTACAGTGTGTATGTGTTAACAGGCTAACAGTTAGCTCTGTAGCAGTACAGTGTGTATGTGCTAACAGGCTAACAGTTAGCTCTGTAACAGTACAGTGTGTATGTGCTAACAGGTTAACAGTTAGCTCTGTAGCAGTACAGTGTGTATGTGCTAACAGGCTAACAGTTAGCTCTGTAGCAGTACATTGTGTATGTGCTAACAGGCTAACAGTTAGCTCTGTAGCAGTACAGTGTGTATGTGCTAACAGGCTAACAGTTAGCTCTGTAGCAGTACATTGTGTATGTGCTAACAGGCTAACAGTTAGCTCTGTAGCAGTACAGTGTGTATGTGCTAACAGGCTAACAGTTAGCTCTGTAGCAGTACAGTGTGTATGTGCTGCTGCTGCAGGAGGTGTTCACTTAGCGATCTCTGTTTGTTTACAACAAGCACCAGACACTAAAAACTGTTCCTGTTGTTTGTTTAAAAGTAGTGCAATAAAAATACAGATGTTTTCTTTAACATGATGAATAATCATGATTAATAAACGTGATTATCATTTTGGCAATAATCGTGCAGCCTTATATTCAGACTGAAATTTTGTGAATACTTGGTGGAAAACAAGCTGCACCATATTATAATATATTATAATACATATACATTAATATTCTCTGATTGAGAAGAGTCTGAATGTTGCTCTGAGCTGTTATTAGTTCTTCTGTCAAGTCAAACATGCAAACGTGGTGATTTACCTCCAACTATAAACTCACAAACCGTCCATCCACTCTCTTCTTCTACTTCTTCTTCTTCTTCTTCGTCACGTTGAGTAATTAAGTCAACCAAATGGTGTGTAATTGCAGAGTTAATCTCATCTGCATATAGAGCCAAACAATACGTTATAATAAACAAGGAACACAAACACTGAATTCATTCCAGAGAATTAAACACAATGAATGCAAAATAAATCTTTCTCATTAGCAGGAAATAACTTCAGTTTATGAGCTGAACTTTGTCAGAATGAAAGTTTGTCTCAGGAGACGGACGGCAGCGACGCTCTAACCTTCACATGCACGCAGGCTTTAGGGCCGGATTAATAATTAAATCATCAGTTTTTATAATTCTGCAGCATAGATTAAATGTGTTTAGAGGCGAGGTTAACACTAATTTGTAACAGTGAATTAATAAGCGTCATTACTATGGCTTTAAGGTCGCTTTAATATAAACTAATGCAGTGAATGTAGGAAGTATGTATTCTAAAAGAGCACACTGTTAGTCATTTTGTGTCTTTTTGTGTCTTTTTTGTGTCTTTTTTCTTTGTCATTTTTTGTCATTTTGTATCTTTTTTAGGTCATTTTGTGTCTTTTTTGTCATTTTGTGTATTTTTTTGGTCATTTTGTATCTGTTTATGTTCATTTTGTATCTTTTTTAAGTCATTTGGGGTTTTTTTGGTCATTTTGTGTCTTTTTTTTTTGGTCATTTTGTGTCAATTTTTCGTCATTTTGTGTCTTTTTTTAGTCATTTTGTGTCTTTTTTTAGTCACTTTGTGTCTTTTTTTGGTCATTTTGTATCTTTTTTTGGTCACTTTTTATCTTTTTTGGCCATTTTGTATCTTTTTTTGGTCACTTTGTGTCTTTTTTGGCCATTTTGTATCTTTTTTTGGTCACTTTGCATCTTTTTTGGTCACTTTGTATCTTTTTTGGTCACTTTGTATCTTTTTTGGTCACTTTGTATCTTTTTTGTGTCATTTTGTATCTTTTTATGGTCATTTTGTGTCTTTTTTTGGTCATTTGTGTCATTTTTGGTCATTTGTGTCATTTTTGGTCCCTTTTACAACAACGTTCGTGTTCTTGCTTTATATATAAATGTGTCCATATTTTGTGTCCTAACAGTGAAACCTTTTTTGCTGAATGTGACACTGAAACAAAGAGAAATCTCTCTGCACGTCGTCATGTTAGCTGATGAACTTTGGGAGCGCTGGAGGCTAATTCCATCAGTCACAATAATACATAGAATAACCCACCGCCAGTGTTCGTTCCCCACTTTGATTATGAAATGCATTATTCAAAGAGAAACACCAGCTGAATGATTAGCATAGCCCCCCACCGCTCTGTTCTCCGGTTCTTCTGGGAGGAAACAGGAACGTGTAATCAGGCCGGCAGAGCGAGCTTAAAATTAGGATTAATTCAGATTTTTGGCTAAGTGTTGTCGTGTTTTCCTGACTGGCAGATTATTGGACCTGCACTTAAGCACCTTAACTTTGCTCAGGCAATTTAGCAGCATTATGAGTTTGCATAAAGCTTGAATAATGCTGCAGATGGAGGGCTGAGGTGCAGAGAGAGCAGAATTTGAATGCCACTTAATACCTTTGGAGTTGGCATCAAAGCGCTGGATGTTTGGCGAGGCTTTGGGCAGAATATATATATAGTGAAGTGTTGCTTTATGTTGGTTCGCTACCGGCGGAAAACTGACTCAACAACTGTTCCAGTGATGCTGGAAGCCTCTGGAGGTCAGGACATATGCAGCAGAAATAATGCTCACTGCAAAAAAAACTGACAAAAAATAAGAAATAAATTAAGCAAATACAGGTAAAATGATCAGCCAGTGCAGTAAGTACATTTTTCTGGTAACACTTTACAAAAACCATCATTTATAAATGGTAAACAGATAGTTTATTAATGTGTAATCATCATTTATAAATGGTAAACAAATAGTTTATTTATGTTTAATCATCATTTATAAATGGTAAACAGATAGTTTATTAGTGTGTAATCATCATTTATAAACTGTATATAAGCCATTTAGAATGGTTGATTTATGAATGTTTAACTAACTACATCATTTATATGATAAAATCTTTAATTTATGTAGCATTTATAAAGTATTTTCTTGTCAATTATATGGCAAAACAGTGTTTCTTTTGATGGAAAAACTTTTTTTATCTGATTTATATTATTTTTTTATGGTAAAATATGGAATAAAATCACAATCTTAAACAGGAAATCAACTGTGCTAATTACAATTTTACCGTAATTTTAGAAAAAGTTGCACTGCATTAATTACGGTAAAGTTCTGGCAACCACAGCTGCTGGTTTTTACCGTAAAAACAACAGGGTTTATTTTTTATTTTTTTTACAGTGTGTCAATCCTAAAAACAAGTCTATAAACAATAAGATAATTACATAAGCACATAATAATAATACTTATAATTAAATAAACACATAAAGCTATGGTGAGTAGGTAAATTATACACAAAACAAGATAATTAAGATAATATTGCTGGATATAAGAATAAAATACTTGGTAAACTTCCTGTTTTTTGCAGTGTAGATGTAAATACGACCAAAAAAGACACAAAATAACCAAAAATAGATGTAAAAATGATCAAAAAAGACACAAAATGACCAAAAATAGATTTAAAAATGACCAAAAAAGACACAAAATGACCAAAAATAGATGAAAAAATGACCACAAAAGACACAAAATGATCAAAAATAGATGTAAAAACGACCGAAAAAGACACAAAATGACCAAAAATAGATGCAAAAATTACCAAAAAAGACACAAAATGACCAAAAAGACACAAAACGACCAAAATTAGATGACCAAAGACTGACCAAAAAAATCCCTGTCAAGAGGTTATTTACTCATTTTAGTTACAAAAAGACACATGTTCTTATAATAAGCACATGAAGCTAGGTAAATTATACTCAAAAAAAGATAATTAAGATACTATTGCTAGATATAAGAAGAAAATACTTGGTAAACTTCATGTTTTTTTCAGTGTAAAAGCTTCTCCAGCGTGTGTGTCTTCATAAATTTGCGCTTGTTTTGCAAACAACCAACCCAGTATTTCCGTGTGTTTGGTGTATCTGGCCCTGGGCCTGCTGCTTCGTCCCACATAATCATTTTTCTGCCTCAGCTCCCACAATGTGCAGCCTCTGTTCCAATTAGACCTCCTGAATTAAGAATCAGCTCTTGATTAAACAAAATTGATTAAATATCATATTAGGAAGTTTTCCAGATATTTCCCTTTATACCGCTGGGTACTAACTGTTCTAAGTGCTTCTTCTCTGAGTTCTACATTTAGATTTATTTACTGCTGGAGTGGAGCTGCTAGAGGCTTTATGTTTTGATGCTGATGAGAAAAGAAATATGAAAAATGTTTAGGCTTCATTGACCGGCCGCTAGTGAGGAATCCCTGAAAAACCAGCCATGAATGGATTCAATATTAATGACAGACAGGCTGTGTTGTTTTACAATAGATTCATTAAAACTCTCCATGTAAAACTAATAGCTGAGACATGTCTGCAGAGTGTTGTCTTTAAATAATACGATGATTAAATGAGCACATGAAGATATGTTCAGTAGGTAAATTATACTCAAAACAATATATTAACCCTTTGGAGTTTGGGGCTATTTTGTTGGTTTTGGACTCCACAAAATCACAAAAAAAAACACAGAAGACACAAAATTACTAAAAAAAGACACAAAATAACTAAGAAAATACACAAAATAAAAAAAAGACACAAAATTACTAAAAAAGACACGACATAACTAAAAAATACACAAAATTACTAAAAATAGACACAAAATGACCCAAAAAAGACACAAAATGACCAATAAAAGACACAAAATGAGAAGACAAAATGACACAAAAACACACAGAAGAAGACACAAAATGACTAAAAAGAGACAAAATAACTAAAAAAAAGACACAAAATGAGAAAAAAGACTCAAAATAACTTTAAAAAAAGACAGAAAGATACAAAATGACCAAAAAAGACACAAAATAACTAAAAAAAGACACAAAATGAGAAAAAAGACTCAATTTAACTAAAAAAAAAGACACAGAAAGATACAAAATGACCAAAAAAGACACAAAATAACTAAAAAGCCAAAAAATTACTAAAAAAAGACACACAAAGACACAAAATGAATAAAAAAGCTGACATCTAGAGCTTCAGAGCTTCATCCCTGAGAAACCAGGCATGAATGAGTGTAATATTTATGACAGACATGCCATGTTGTTAATCAATGCATCCACATGCAGGTTTGTTTTAGAATAAATTCATTAAAGCTCTCCATGTAAAGCTAATAGCGGGGACATGCCTGCAGATCGGGATGCCCGGGGCCCAGCGGAGCGCGGGTTAATATACCGCTCTGTGTTCTCATGTTGCTGAGCCATCTCGCCTCATTCTGTCCACATCACAAACTCAGAATGAAAGATTTAGCTGCAACTTTCTCAATTTCAGCCAGTTCTTGGCATGCATTATTTTGATATGTGTCATTGGCTGCTGTGTTTAATTGGGAGCTGTCTGCACAAATAGAAGCCGGGGAAGAAGGATGGGTTGACAGAAAAACAACATCTCCCACCGGAGAGCAGAAAGCTGCCAGTAATAAAAGATGTGATCGGCTCTTTGTGTGTTTTCACATGACAGTCCATTAGTAGGAGGGGGGTACGGGTTCAGGATGGATAGGCAGATCTGTACACTCTGTAATGGTGTTATTAGCATCTGCTGCATGCACGGCCACAAGAAACGCTCTTTACTCTCTCGTGAGTCTCGACACAATACAAACAATGCAATAATGAAATAAAAAATGCATGCAAACTGCAGAAAAGGTGTTTAAAAACCAGACAAAACAGTAAATCTGAGGGAAATGATCTTGCTGCATGGACAGATAATTTACCTTGACAAGATTTCTGAAATTAAGATTATCAAATCTAGAAATAAGCATGTTGAACGCTTAAAATAAGAAATTAACTCTTAAAACTAGATAAATTATCTAACACTTCTAAATCTAAAGTTTTGTTTTTTATCTTGGTAAGAAACAAATAATTGTCAGGTCACTCTGCTCGGACCAGTTCATCTTATCTGCTGCAGCTTTAATTTTATCTCTTTTGTAAATTTTTTTTGTTATTTTGTGACCAAAAGATGTAAAATGATCTGCTATACTGTGGATTTCTTCTTCTTCCTCTTTCGGACGCAATTTCGTCCCGCTACTAGTCCTACAACTTGAAGAGTTGCAGGACAAATTATATATCAAAACGTGTGGTTTGATCGGGATCGGTGTGCTATTACTTTTCTCTACAGAACACAAATTTTTCGCAACGTAAGTCATGAAAAACTGCCCAAAATTTTTCATTGAAGTGAATGGGACGGCCGAAAAAAAATGTGCGAAAAAGAACAATAATTGGAGATTTTTAAACGTCTACTTCTCCGGCATAATTTCACCTAGAGACTCCATTTAAACTTTAAACAGTAGACACAAGTCTTGTGTATCGCTGTATTAATCCACGTTTCGATAGGTCATATAGTTTTTCATCAATCCCTGTTCAATGACCATGATAATTTTTGGAGAAATTCTGAGATTATAATTGGTGTGTATTGCACGGAATGTTCGTGTCACAGTGTGTGACATCATCGCCAGAGTGTAGAGGGAGAGAAGAAACTGTCAAAAAATAAATTTGAAAACTGCGCTCCAGGCCGCAAATTCCACTCTACAGAAATAATTTATACATAGAAACGTAGGAAAATTAGTCTTCTCCCTCACAATCCTCTGGTAAAGCTGTCAGAGTTATAGTTTGGGCGTAGGACGCACAGATGATCCACCAACACCACCAACAGCCTCATTGGCTCCCATATTAAAAACGCAGGAAGATTTCTGAAAAAGGGAGATGTAACAGTTTTTTTAGATCGCTCTAACAAAGCTATTTTTCCATTTTTCGTAAAAAACCCATATGTAGACGTTCAGGAAGAACTCAGGACGCTCAAAGTGAAGTCGGATCAATGATAGGTATTATGGTTTTGCCAAAAATGCTTTCTGTTCGAGGCCAGAAATTCCAGCCTGTCCACCTCTGGCTGCTGTCACTGTGGCGGAACATTCGACAGCTGCAGTTAATTCTGTTGATTGCTCTGCTCTGATTGGTCGACCCCAGAGCCTTTGATCTTTGATGTGATTACAGTTACAGATACACACACACACAAACATGCGCGTAAGCAAGCACACTCCTCACACACACACATACACACAGGTCTGCAGGCTGACAGGTGACGCTCACACTGGTTCATATTTCAGCATCAAAGGCTGATAAAGCCAAATGGAGGTGAAGGTGGACGGTGATAAATCACTGAGTGACTGAATGTTTCAGCCTCCCACTGAGAGCTCATTAATTACAACATTTAAATGCACCAATTTCCTTTTATACATTTGGATTCAGCATTAGCATGAGATGGTTGTGCAGTTTAAATAATGATGAAACAGATTCAGGTGGCCTTTGATCCCGCTAAACGTCAGTTGTGCTTGTCTCTTTGTGTTGTTGTTGTTTACTCTAATAGAATTACACAAATCACTGTTGTTGTTGTTGATCTCACAGACATTTAATTTTTATTTCATCTGGCTGACATTTCAATGGAAACCAGGAAGTGTCTTAAGCTGCATTATACCATGAATTCCAGCAGGGGGCGTTAAGTTTGGCTGCAGAAGCATTTTGTTCTATTCATTTCAATACAAAATGAGAAAACTTCTCACTTGATTTATTCCCTCAGAAATGTTTTTCAGGACAACACTATGGACTCAATCACTAGTAAAAAATATTCTTCAAGACAATCTGATGTTAATAGTGTAAATAATGGCCCCATTTAGAAGAAAATAGAAGATAAAGAATCGTATGATTTGGGGCGGGGCTACCTTTGATTGACAGGTCACTAACAAGGCGAGCCGTCATCAGGAGTGAAGCAGAACAATGCGTATCCACGGCAACGTGTCAATAACGTCTTTTTTAGGTAATTTAACGTCTTTTTATTTACGTCATTTTGCGTCTTTTTTGGTAATCTTATGTATTTTTTGGGTCATTTTATGTCTGTTTTAGTCATTTTGCGTCTTTTTTGGTAATTTTACATCTTTTTTGTGATTTTACGTCTTTTTGAAGTCATTTTGCGTCTTTTTTGGTCATTTTAGGTCTTTTTAAAGTAATTTTGTGTCTTTTTTGGTCATTTTACGTCTTTTTTTGGTCATATAAGGCGGTTTGGTCTCATAACTTTGACCCTTTCACTGTATTTTCACTTCATGACAGTTTATTTGAACATTTTGTTCATTAAATGTCTTGTTCAGCGTTTGGTTGGACTAATAGACACTCCAAGGAGTCACTGCTCAGTTGCTCAAAATGACCAAAAAAAGACACAAAATGACTTACAAAGACACGAAAAGACATGAAAAGGACTCAAAAATGGACAAAATAACCTATAAGACTCCATAGCGTTACTTTTGTATTGATGAATATTGTTCCTCATTGAGTTTTACTCCATGTCGTTGTTTTTCTGTTGGCTCAGCATGTTTAAATCTATTAACACAGAGCTTCAGTGAGATGACACATCCAGACTCTGCTGTCACCTTTTACTATCTGCTCTGACAGCGTGAGCTCCTCCCCAATTTATAACTTGTGATTTTGATTAAAAGAGACAAAACCTGGGCGCCCCCTCTCCCCGACCCCCCTCCCCCCGTCTCCGTGAGGTGAAATCGCTCCAAAAACAATTGAGTTTTGTTGCTTAGCTCTGAGTTAGACGCTCTGATCAATAGGCCGGAGCTGTCTGGCTCTCTGGCAGCACGGCTGCACACTCAACATAAATAAAGTTATTTTAAAAAAGAGCCTTGGCAGAATATTCAGCGCCGGGACAGAATCAGAGTCCCTGTTTAAGAGTTTTAGTGATGCTGTTGTGTGAGATGCTGACCTTCGTTCACATCCGCAACATTTAAAATTCTTTATTGAGCATGATAGTGTTTAGAAAGTAAAAAAAAGATTCAAAATCACATTTTATGTTGGACTAAAGGACTAAAAAAAGACACAAAATGACAAAAAAAGACACAACATTACTAAAAAAGACACAAAATGACTAAAAAGACACAGAAAGACACAAAATTACAAAAAAAGAAACAAAAAGACACAAAATTACTAAAAAAAAGACACAAAATGACCAAAAAACACACAAAATGACTAAAAAGACACAGAAAGACACAAAATGACTAAAAAAGACAAAATGACTAAACGACACAAAAAAACACAAAATGACTAAAAAAAGACACAAAATGACCAAAAAAGACCCAAAATGACTAAAAAAGACACAAAATGAGAAGACAGAATGACCCCAAAAAAACCCACAGAAGACACAAAATGACAAAAAAGACACAAAAAAAGACACAAATAAGACATGAAAAGGATTAAAAATGGAGAAAATAGCCCCAGACTCCACAGAGTTAAAGGTGTGAGTGATGTTGTGTGTTTCTCACGCCGTCTGCTGCTGAATGAACGTTCAGCATCATGTTCTATAATCAGACTGAAACATGTCTCAGTGGGTGTTTTAGGGCTCAGGGAGCTGAGGGAACATGATTCAGGAAGCTTTCTATGACTTTAAAAATAAACAACAAACACTGAAGTCTTCTCTCTCGCTCTCATGCTGCCTCATCAGTCAGCCTGTAGTTTATAACCAGTCAAGAGCACTCAAAAGACACTTGAATTTATAAGTCATTATAAGCTATATTTATAACTGTTGATATAGTGCATCATGAAGCTTTATATGTGTTTATGAATGCAGTCATAATGCATTATGATTGATTATAATGAGCATTATAATTCACTATGAATGCGCTCATAATGCACTTTAGATGTAGTCTTCATAGAAAGTGTTACCAAAAATTGACTAAAAAACAACAAGACAACATTTAAAAAAAAAAAATCAGAAAATGACAAAAAAAAACCACAAAATCATCAAAACAGTTTCCTTCACATATTGGAGTATTGTGATTTTTTCCAGCCTCTCCTGTCCTCTCCTCTCTGCTCTGTGTAAACAGCCTATCAATGTTCTTATGAAAAGTGTTTTATGGAGTTGCAGACGTTGTTGTAGCGTGATTAAGATTAAGCTTATTCACTTCTTATGTTGCCCATAATCATTTGATATGAGATACTTACATGCAATATAGTATATCAGCTAACTGGGTTCATGTTAATTTACTTTTAATGCAGCATACTGCGTAATGTGCTAACTCACCATTAGCATGCTAACGAATACATACACTGCACTAGTCCTCTAAAATCTGTCAAATCTGACTCTAAAGTTTATCAACCAATCAACACACTGTAAATGTTTGACTCTGATGTTTTTCCATCAACTGTTCCTCCTTCTGTTTACCTCCCGTGTCACGTTGCGTAACGCCTCACCAACCTGCGTCTGTACCAATGTGACATCCACGTAAACTCGGAGCATGTGGCTTCTACTTCACGCCACATCTCATTATCTTTCTACACGTCTTCCTGATTGTGAATTCTGAGCAGGACTTGATTAGCATCAGAGCTGCGCTGGCAGAGAGGGAGTCTGGGGACGTCACGACTCGTCACCGGCCGAGATGATCACATGTTTTATGTAAGTTGTGTTGATTTTATATTCATGTGTCCTGGGTGTCTGTGTGCAGAGAATCACACAAATCAAGGGCAGCTTTTTTCAGGGTTTGCATTTAGGTGATATGTACACGTGCATCTCAATAAATTAGACTATCATAGATATTATTTATGTGTTGGGAATTAAAGGATGCCTCTTTTATGAATAAATGATTCCTTGCACAGGGCGTCAAATATGTAAATAAAAGGTTGTTAGCATAAATGCTATCCCACCCATAAAGAAATCAGATATGTAGCGATGAACCTGAGCAGTGCTTGTTTTGATCTCACGGTTCAACAGTGTGGTTTGATGGCTATAAGAATTATTAATAATTATCACAAAAAATATTAATTATAATAAATTATATGACTTGATTTGCTCTAAGTCATAGCTCGTTGGGGGCACCATCTGTAAAACAGAGAAAAATGTAGCCAATTCACCTAAATCAGTCTCATTAAGTTACTAAACTATCAATTTGGAACACAATTATAAATATAATTATAATCAACTTACCTTATTAATATTTAGAAGGAATCGTGAATTATTTTCATAGAAGAGGCTAGCATATTGTTCATAGTGTAAAACATTAAATATTTGTAATCAAGAGATTTATTGTAAATAACAAATGAAGCAAATAAAAGCACACATCTATAAAATATAGTTCTAACAAGTCTAGGCTTACAAAAGAGAAGAAGGGTGTGTGTGTGTGTGGGGGGGGGGGGGGGGGGCATACACAAAGGGCCATAAATATTCATGTTGTGTCTTTTTTGGTAATTATGTGTATTTTTAGTAATTTTGTGTCGTTTTTTGGTCATTTTGTGTCTTTTTTTTTTGGTAATTTTGTCTTTTTTTAAGTAATTTATTTCTTTGGTCATTTTGTGTCTTCTTTACATAATTTAGTTTTCTTTTTGGTCATTTTGTGTCTTTTTTTAAAATTATTTTGTGTATTTTTTTGGTCATTTTGATACTTCCTCCAGCGGCCCCCAGGTAATTTGAGTTTGAGCCCCCTGATGTAAAGGATGGGGATCAGAAGCCTTCATTGTCATTGCACAGGGTAGTACAACGAAATTTGCCATCAACCCGTCCAAAATGTATCAAAACACACAAACAATATGACAGAGGTGAACAGGACAGGAAGACAGAGATGAAGAGAAAGAAATGCAGCACAACGTGAGGAGAGGAAAGAAGGAAAAAACAGTGAAATAAACCTCAGCGCCATGAGCATGGTGGGGGATGGAGCCTGTCTGCTTTCTGTGTGGAGCATTCAACCGATCCATCGCTCCAGACGCCTGCAGCGAACCGGTCAAGTGTGGTTGTAAAGGTGCAAGCGGTTGTGGTGCAAGGTGCTCATGCAAGAAGACACACTGGACCTGCACAGATCTATATAGTTGTAAAGGTAAATAATAAAAGTGCAGCTAATAAAGTTCATTAAAATCTATGCATATTATCCATTTTTCTAAATTCAGGCACTGTATATTAGGGCTGCACGATTATGGCCAAAATTATAATCACGATTATTTTTATCAATATTGTAATCACGATTATTAGTCATGATTATTCATCTTGTTTGGGAAAACATCTGTATTTTTATTGCACTACTTTTAAACAAACAACAGGAACTGTTTTTAGTGTCTGGTGCTTGTTGTAAACAAACAGAGATCGCTAAGTGAACACCTCCTGCAGCAGCAGCACATACACACTGTACTGCTACAGAGCTAACTGTTAGCCTGTTAGCACATACACACTGTACTGCTACAGAGCTAACTATTAGCCTGTTAGCACATACACACTGTACTGCTACAGAGCTAACTATTAGCCTGTTAGCACATACACACTGTACTGCTACAGAGCTAACTGTTAGCCTGTTAGCACATACACACTGTACTGCTACAGAGCTAACTATTAGCCTGTTAGCACATACACACTGTACTGCTACAGAGCTAACTGTTAGCCTGTTAGCACATACACACTGTACTGCTACAGAGCTAACTGATAGCCTGTTAGCACATACACACTGTACTGCTACAGAGCTAACTGTTAGCCTGTTAGCACATACACACTGTACTGCTACAGAGCTAACTGTTAGTCTGTTAGCACATACACACTGTACTGCTACAGAGCTAACTGTTAGCCTGTTAGCACATACACACTGTACTGCTACAGAGCTAACTGTTAGCCTGTTAGCACATACACACTGTACTGCTACAGAGCTAACTGTTAGCCTGTTAGCACATACACACTGTACTGCTACAGAGCTAACTGTTAGCCTGTTAGCACATACACACTGTACTGCTACAGAGCTGACTGTTAGCCTGTTACCACATACACACTGTACTGCTACAGAGCTAACTATTAGCCTGTTAGCACATACACACTGTACTGCTACAGAGCTAACTGTTAGCCTATTAGCAATATGCAGACTGGACGTTAAGGGGTTAACATCCCCTCTGGCTCTGCAGCTGGGAGAGCCTGCGGCAGGAGGACTGTGCCGCTTCGACTCGTTCTTACTCTTCCTATTTTTTTCTCATAACTTTTTTATTTTTTTCCATAAATTTGCACCTTTTTTCATAAATGTATGAATTTTTTTACATCAATTTGTAATTTTTTCCCTCTGTATTGGTCAACTTGCTTCCTTTGGTTGGGACTGCATTCTCACCTGCAGAGAACCCACTCTGGGAACCCAGACCCCCATTTTTTTTAGAGGAGTAGAGTTCTTTCTTTGGTCTACCAGAGTTGGTTTGAGCGTTCACAGCAGCAGGAACCAGACGGACCTTCAGAGTTCTTTAGCGAACAGCCGGACACTAACTTGAAGTGTTCCTACTAACATGCATGTTCCAGCAGCGTGACTATAGTTATTGATGGCGGTCAGAGGAAGTGGTCTGCAGTGATCCTGGTCACTGAGACATCAGACCAGCCTGTTGCTATGGATACGGCCAGACAGGACTCCTGTCTGGATCAGAGCTCAGAGGACTGGTCCACAGACAGACAGGCAGACAGACAGACAGAGAGACAGACAGACAGACAGACAGACAGATGGATAGAGAGACAGGTAGACAGACAGACAGACAGACAGGCAGGCAGAGGGACAGAAAGGCAGAGAGAGACAGGCAGACAGACAGACAGATAATAGGGAGACAAACAGACAGACAGACAGATGGGCAGAGAGACAGACAGAAAGAGACAGGCAGACAGAGAAGACAGACAGAGAGACAGGCAGACAGACAGACAGACAGGTTGAACAGGCAGACAGACAGACAGGAACCAATCCAGACAGACAGAAAGAAAGAAAGAAAGAGAGAGAGACAAACAGGCAGACAGGCAGACAGACAGACAGACAGACAGACAGACAGACAGGTTGAACAGGCAGACAGATAGACAGGAACCAGTCCAGACAGACAGACAGACAGACAGGTTGAACAGACAGACAGCAGACAGACAGCCAGACAGACTGCGAGACAGACAGACAGACAGACAGGAACCAGTCAAGACAGACAGACGGACAGACAGACAGACAGACAGGCAGACAGACAGACAGACAGACAGACAGACAGACAGGCAGACAGACAGACAGACAGACAGACAGACAGACAGACAGACAGACAGACAGGAACCAGTCCAGACATACAGACAGACAGACAGGAACCAGTCCTGTGGTCCATATGGCTCTTTGCTCTAGAGGACCAGCTGCTCTGAGGCGTTCAGGGACATCATGTTTATTTCACACTGAGCTCTTTAATGTGTGATGAGGGACCGGGGGGGTCCGGGGGGGCCGAAGGGACGGGTCCACCACCTGTCTGTCTGTCTGTCTGTCTGTCTGTCTGTCTGCCTCCACGCTTTGATGTTAAACAAAAAAAAAACAGCATTTCAGTCAAGAGGGAATAAAAACCCAACCAAACAAACGTCTGAATGTATTTCTCATATTTGACTTGTGGTTGAAATAAGGAGTGTTAGCGTAGCCGCGCGCTAACAAAGCCTTTCACTCTGCTGTTATCCTCCCAGTGCTCCCTGTGAATAGGAAACACAGTCTGTGTATTAAAGCCTCTCTGGGCTGCTGCAGTAATGCCATGGGAGGCTGGTAATTTGATTTTGCTTATGCAAATTGGATATTTCAGTCAGTCATCCAGGCAGTAAAATAATTTAGAAGGAACCTTGGCAATCCAGGAACAGGCCATGTGTTGTGTATCACACAGCAGCAAGCACAGAAAGAAACAATCTCTGTAGAAGAGGGATGTTAGTGTATAAACCAGGGGTCTCAAACTGGCGGCCCGTGGGCCAATTGTGGCCCTCGTGATGATATTTTGTGGCCCCCACCTTGATATGAAAGTTTAATGTGAGTTTTATATGAATGGCACTTTACCGTGTTGTGTGTGGAAGGTCCCTTTAATTACTGTTTTGGTAATTTTGTGTCTTTATTTAAGTAATTTTGTTTCTTTTTTATTAGTTTAATGTCCTTTTTTGGTCATTTTGTGTCTTTATAAAGTACTTTTGTGTCTTTTTTAATAATTTTGTGTCTTTTTTGGGTAATTCTGTGTCTTTTGGGTCATTTTGTGTCTTTTTTAGTAATTTTGTGTCTTTTTCAAGTCATTTTGTGTCTTTTTTAGTAATTTTGTGTCTTTTTTAGTCATTTTGTCTTTTTTTTTTTTTAGTAATTTTGTGTCTTTTTTAGTCATTTTGTGTCTTTTTTTAGTCATTTTGTGTCTTCTTTTGATCATTTTGATCCTGCCTCCAGGTAATTTGAGTGTGAGCCCCCTGCTATAAGCCATCGCTGGTGATTTGGACGCTCCACCAGGCTGTACATCTGTAATTGTGTGAAGCACTTGATGTCATTTCAGAATGGGATTAAAAAGGCCCCAGATGGTGCAAATTAACTCAAAAATTCCAGCTGAGTTGGTAATTCAGTTGGAATTTTTGACCCGGGCAGCCGAAAGAAAGTCTGATAACTTTGTTCTGTATTCGATAAAAATCAAAGGAAAATGAATTTCGCTCACAGTTTCAGAGCCACTTTAGGATTAGCAGAGAGACCAGCACACGCTGAGCCGGGCCGACTTCAAACCAGATACCCCAGGAGGGGGTCCGGAGGTAAAACCATCCTGCACATTACCCTCCTCCTCCTCCTGCAGGAGCAGAGCTGCAGAGAGGCAGGAGGAGTTCTACTGAGGCAGGAAGAGGAGCTTCTCATTTCCTCTGGAGAAGGTTCCATTTTCCAATAATATTCTAATAGTTTCCAGCAAATATTAATGTTCAGTGTGTATGTGCTGGATGGTGTGGTACCTTATGAACATTTAGTGTTTTATGGAGTTGCAGATGAATACAAACTTCCTACCGCACTGCACGAGTCTGATAAACAGGAATGTTGTAAAAATGACCAAAAAAGATGCAAAATGAGAAAAAAATACACAAAATGAGAAAAAAATACACAAAATGAGAAAAAAATACACAAAATGACAAAAAAAAGACACAAAATGACTAAAAAAAAGACAAAATGACCAAAAAATGACACAAAATTACAACAAAGTGACCAAAAAAGACCAAAAAAAGACACAAAATGACCAAAAAATTACACAAAACGACCAAAAAAACACACAAAATGACCAAAAAACACACATATGACTAAAAAAAAGACATAGAATGACTAAAAAAGACACAATTTCCAAAAAAATGACACAAAATGACCAAAAAACCCCCCACAAAATTATCAAAACAGTTTTCCTCACATATTGTACATATTGAAGTATTGTGATTTTTGATCATCCTGCACATTACCCTCCTCCTGCATAGAGAGGCAGGAGGAGTTCTACTGAGACAGTTAGAGGAGCATCTCATTTCCTCTGGAGAACTCCACATGTTGCCCAAATGATCTCAATGCAAGAGGAGAATTATCATTGGGTCGTCTGGTCAGACTGACTCAGACTCTGACTACTTGTACTGACATCAACAGACAATCAACTCAATCAAATCAAACAAAAGTCCTTTATTTCTCCCCGAGGTGCTGTGCTGACTCAGCAGTCTGCTAACATGTTGTTGGTCTAATGTCAGCTGCTCTGTTTCTACTGTGCATGCTAACTGGAGCTCCTCTGTGGTTTTAGCTACTAATCCTCTCCTCTGTCTCCCTGCTGAGGCTGCAGAGCTCCTCAGCTCCTTCCTCTGCAGCTCCTCCTGTTCTCCTGCTCCCTGCAGGCTCGGAGCTCCACAACAATCACTATATGTTTTCAGATATTACACACCAACATCAGTGTTTCCCCTGGAATGTTTTTTTTTTCAGCAGTGGTGCTGCTGTGTCCGTGTTGCCAACTCCTCAGTAAGGAAAGTAGCTATTGGCTCCAAAAAGTCGCTAGAAGTCGCTAAATGACGCCATCGCCTAATTTGCATAATTGACCATGTGCATGTTCTTGTAAAAAATACTTAAAATGACCAAAGAAATAAGTAAAGTGACAAAAAAAATATATAAAATGACCAAAAAAAGATATAAAATGACCAAAAAAAAACATGAAAATGAAAAAAACGTAAAATGACACAAACAAGTTGTAAAATGACACAAAAAAGTTGTAAAATTTCCAAAAAAGACGTAGAATTACCAAAAAAAATACTTAAAATGACCAAAAAAAGATGGAAAAACACAAAAAAAAAGACGCAGAATGACCAAAAAAAGACATAAAATTACCAAAAAAGACTTAAATGACCAAAAAAGACTTAAATGACCAAAAAAGACATAAAATTACAAAAAAACATGGAAAAACCCCCAAAAAGACGCAAAATTACCAAAAAAAAGACATAAAAGCGGGGTCTGAGTAGAAATCATGTGGCACATTGATATTAATGATCATGTGAAATTTCAGCAGCAGCGTCCGTATGTTGGGGAAACTGTGAACTTATTCCAGTTGTTTGGTTGTGGTGATCCCGACAGGACAGAACATGATTGTAAGAGATATTAAAATCAAAACACTGATTACTAGCGTCACTAAGTAGAGGCTCACTGAGCTGCTGTAGTTGAACTGATTCCAGGTTAGAGACTAGAGAATTATCTCATTGACCATCTGATGGGGTTTAATATGACCCAAAAATATTTAAAAGACGTGAAATGACCAAAAAAAAGACGTAAAATGACCCAAAAGACGTAAAATTACCAAAAAAAGACGTAAAATTACCCAAAAAACACGTAGAATGACAAAAAAACGACATAAAATAACCAAAAAAGACGTAAAATGACCAAAAGAGACATAAAATTACCCAAAAAAGATGTAAAATTACCAAAAAAGACATAAAATGACCAAAAAAATACGTACAATGAGTCAAAAAAGACGTAAAATGACCAAAAAAAGACGTAAAATGACCAAAAAAAGATGCAAAATGACCAAAAAAAGATGTAAAATGACCAAAAAGACTTAAATGACCAAAAAAAGACGGAAAAACACACAAAAAAGACGCAAAATTACCCAAAAAAAAGACATAAAAGCGGGGTCTGAGTAGAAATCATGAGTGGCGCATTGATATTAATGATCATGTGAAATTTCAGCAGCAGGGGAAACTGTGAACTTATTCCAGTTGTGTTGGTTGTGGTGATCCCTACAGGACAGAACATGATTGTTAGAGATATTAAAATCAAAACACTGATTATACTGTCACTGTGAGCATATGAGAGAGAACGCTGATGTCAGCGTTTATCTGTTAGTAAGTCACTAAGTCGAGGCTCACTGAGCTGCTGTAGTTTAACTGATTCCAGGTTAGTGACTAGAGAATTATCTCATTGACCATCTGATGAGGTTTAATATGACCCAAAAATATTTAAAAGACGTGAAATGACCAAAAAAAGATGTAAAATGACCAAAAAAGACGTAAAATTACCAAAAAAAGACGTAAAATTACCCCAAAAACACGTAGAATGACAAAAAAAGACATAAAATAACCCAAAAAGACGTAAAATGACCAAAAGAGACATAAAATGACCAAAAAAAGATGTAAAATGACCAAAAAAGACATAAAATGACAAAAAAAAGAAGTACAATGACTCAAAAAAGACGTAAAATGACCAAAAAAAAGACGTAAAATGACCAAAAAAGATGTAAAATGACCAAAAAAGATGTAAAATGACCAAAAAAAGACGTAAAATTACAAAAACAAGACATAAAAGACAGACCTGAGTAGAAATCATGAGTGGCGCATTGATATTAATGATCATGTGAAATTTCAGCAGCAGGGGAAACTGTGAACTTATTCCAGTTGTTTGGTTGTGGTGATCCCTACAGGACAGAACATGATTGTTAGAGATATTAAAATCAAAACACTGATTACTAGCGTCACTAAGTCGAGGCTCACTGAGCTGCTGTAGTTGAACTGATTCCAGGTTAGAGACTAGAGAATTATCTCATTGACCATCTGATGGTTCAGCAGAGAATCACATCAGGAGGAAATGATCACAGTGTTCTCCTTCAGACTGGAACCACATGTTGGGAATAAAAACACCAGAACAACTGCAGTCAGCTGGAGGTTCTCTGTTAGAGACTCATCAGAGATCACAAGAGGAATTATCAGCACTTTACTGTGTCTGGAAACACCAAATATGACAAATATGGAAGTAGTGCTGGAGTTAACAGTCAGTTAGCTGGTTAGTGAACTCAGCAGGACATTAATGTGTTTATCACTCATAGACTGGATATAAATAATGACGTAGATATGGTGTTTAGTACATTTAACAGTGAGAAAAAGTATTTTTACAAAAAAATGAATGCAAAAATTACAGTGATGGCTGACACATTTAAAAACTTTATCCCAGAATATCAGTTGCTTTCACTTAAATTTGCATCTAAAATCTCAGAAAATATGCATTTTTTTTATTTTAATCTCAAAGAATAACGGATTTATTTTCTCAGAAATTTGAGTTTTTGTCTTTTGCCACTTTCATCTTTATTCATGATATTCAAGTTTGTTTATATACTACAGAATATTTTTGTTATACACACACGGTGCCAGACTATTTTACAGTGGAGTATTGTATTTTTTTGTTAAAAACAACTGTAAAAAAATACCGTTTTGGCTGATGTTTCCTTGTTACTGAAACTGAATTAACCCATTTATCATTTTACGTCTTTTCCTGTCATGGTTTATCAGTTTTTTATCGTAATATCCACAGGTATTTTTTTCTTTTTCGTGTCTTTTTGTGTCTTTTTTGGTCATTTTTGTGTCTTTCTCCTTTCCTTGTTTCCACTCCTTTCTTTTTTCACCTCCTCTCCTTGTTTCCTTTCCTCTCTTCTCCTTGTTTCCTCTCCTTGTTTCCTCTCCTCCTCCTCACCGGTTTTAATCTCAAAGAATATCTGATTTATTTTTCTCAGAAATGTGAGTTTCGTCTTTTGCCACTTTCATCTTTATTCAGGATATTCAAGTTTGTTTATATATTACAGTAAAATTTTACAGTGTATTTTACAGTGGAGTAATGTATTTTTTTGTTAAAAACAACTGTAAAAAATCCAGTTTTGGCTGATTTATACATTTATGGTGTTTCCTTGTTACTGAAACTAAATTAACCCATTTATCATTTTACGTCTTTTCCTGTCGTGGTTTATCAGTTTTTTATCGTAAAATCCACAGATATTTTTTTCTTTTTCGCGTCTTTTTTGTGTCTTTTTGTGTCTTTTTTGGTCATTTTTGTGTCTTTCTCTTCTCCTTGTTTCTCTCCTTTCCTTGTTTCCTCTCCTCCTCCTCACCGGTTTTAATCTCAAAGAATATCTGATTTATTTTTCTCAGAAATTTGAGTTTCGTCTTTTGCCACTTTCATCTTTATTCAGGATATTCAAGTTTGTTTATATATTACAGTATATTTTTGTTACAGTGTATTTTACAGTGGAGTAATGTATTTTTTTGTTAAAAACAACTGTAAAAAATCCAGTTTTGGCTGATTTATACATTTCTGGTGTTTCCTTGAAACTGAATTAACCCATTTATCATTTTACGTCTTTTCCTGTCGTGGTTTATCAGTTTTTTATCGTAAAATCCACAGATATTTTTTTTCAGTGAATAGCTCGGCCACTTTAAAACAGGTTCCAGTCCACAAAAGCATCACTTATTGAAAACAAGGCTATAATCCTCCTTTATGTTACATTATGTTCTATTCAGAGACGTCCTCGTGCTTTGATGAGCCTTTTCATGTCTCAGACAAACGGCTGTGATTTAATGTCTCGGATGTGGATTTGTTGAAGTGGAACATTTGTGGAGAAATGATAATGGCATGTTAGAGGGATAAAAATACACGTCTGTCTGCACAAATCAATGTGCAAATACCTTTCAAACATTGGCTGCTGCCTCTGTCCTGCAGTCTTATATTCCAATCTCGTCCTCACAATAACACTTTCCTTCTCTGCAGCCATTTGGCTTTTGTCCGCCGTAAAAAAAAAAAAAGGAAAGTCTGGCTGATAGTCATGTCAGAAATCTATTTCTGCCAGGTAGTCCTGCACTTCAAAGCAATTGAAAAGATTGTGACAAAGGAAAGAGTGAGCTTCTGTCTGCTTCTGTGTTCTCAACAGGAAAAACATGAGAAAAGTCTCCATTAACCCTTAATAGGACACTCATTGAAATACTTGCAAATTACAAATTTCAACCCGAGAGAATATTGGAGGATATTACATACAGCCAGAATGTGGAAAAAAAACATATAGACCCGTGGGAGGGGGGGTCATATTATGATAAAAAAGTTTACGAGATTAAAGTGGCAAATCTAAGAAAAAGAGTCACAGATTTCTGAGATTTAAAGTGGTGAATCTGCGAGAAAAAAGTAGCTTTTTTCCCCACTTCTTTCTCGTAAATCTGCGACTTTTTTGTGTAGATTTGCCACTTTAAATCTCTTAAATCTGCAACTTTTTTCTTCTGAATTTGCCACTTTAATATAGTAAATCTGCAACTTTTTTCTTGTAGATTTGCCACTTTAAATCTCTTAAATCTGCAAGTTTTTTCTTGTAGATTTGCCACTTTAAATCTCTTAAATCTGCAACTTTTTTCTTGTAGATTTGCCACTTTAAATCTCTTAAATCTGCAAGTTTTTTCTTGTAGATTTGCCACTTTAAATCTCTTAAATCTGCAACTTTTTTCTTGTAGATTTGCCACTTTAAATCTCGTAAATCTGCGACTTTTTTGTGTAGATTTGCCACTTTAAATCTCTTAAATCTGCAACTTTTTTCTTCTGAATTTGCCACTTTAATATAGTAAATCTGCAACTTTTTTCTTGTAGATTTGCCACTTTAAATCTCTTAAATCTGCAAGTTTTTTCTTGTAGATTTGCCACTTTAAATCTCTTAAATCTGCAACTTTTTTCTTGTAGATTTGCCACTTTAAATCTCTTAAATCTGCAACTTTTTTCGTGCAGATTTGCCACTTTAATCTAGTAAATTTGCAACATTTTTCTTGTAGATTTGCCACTTTAAATCTCTTAAATCTGCAACTTTTTTCGTGTGGATTTGCCACTTTAAACCTCTAAAATCTACAACTTTTTTCTTGTAGATTTGCAACTTTAATCTAGTAAATTTGCAACATTTTTCTTGTAGATTTGCCACTTTAAATCTCTTAAATCTGCAACTTTTTTCTTGTAGATTTGCATCTTTAAATCTCTTAAATCTGCGACTTTTTTCGTGCAGATTTGCATCTTTAAATCTCTTAAATCTGCAACTTTTTTTCTTCTAAATTTGCCACTTTAATGTAGTAAATTTGCAAATTTTTTTTTCGTGCATATTTGCCACTTTAAATCTCTTAAATCTGCAACTTTTTTCTTGTAGATTTGCCACTTTAATGTAGTAAATTTGCAAATTTTTTTTTCGTGCATATTTGCCACTTTAAATCTCTTAAATCTGCGACTTTTTTCGTGCAGATTTGCATCTTTAAATCTCTTAAATCTGCAACTTTTTTTCTTCTAAATTTGCCACTTTAATGTAGTAAATTTGCAAAAAAAAAATTCGTGCATATTTGCCACTTTAAATCTCTTAAATCTGCAACTTTTTTCTTGTAGATTTGCCACTTTAATCTCGTAAATCTGCAACATTTTCCTTGTAGATTTGCCACTTTATATCTGCGACTTTTTTCGTGCAGATTTGCATCTTTAAATCTCATAAATTTGCAACTTTTTTCTTGTAGATTTGCATCTTTAAATCTCTTAAATCTGCAACTTTTTTCTTGTAGATTTGCCACTTTAATCTCGTAAATCTGCAACATTTTCCTTGTAGATTTGCCACTTTATATCTGCGACTTTTTTCGTGCATATTTGCCACTTTAAATCTCTTAAATCTGCAACTTTTTTTCTTCTAAATTTGCCACTTTAATGTAGTAAATTTGCAAAAAAAAATTTCGTGCATATTTGCCACTTTAAATCTCTTAAATCTGCAACTTTTTTCTTGTAGATTTGCCACTTTAATCTCGTAAATCTGCAACATTTTCCTTGTAGATTTGCCACTTTATATCTGCGACTTTTTTCGTGCAGATTTGCATCTTTAAATCTCATAAATTTGCAACTTTTTTCTTGTAGATTTGCATCTTTAAATCTCTTAAATTTGCAACTTTTTTTCTTCTAAATTTGCCACTTTAATGTAGTAAATTTGCAACTTTTTTTCGTGCATATTTGCCACTTTAAATCTTATAAATCTGCAACTTTTTTCTTGTAGATTTGCCACTTTAGTCTAGTAAATTTGCAACTTTTTTCTCAAAATATTACACCCCTCCCCCGGTTTGTATTTTTATTTTTATTCATACTTAATATGCCGTCATAGTCAAGTACAAGTAATTGAAGAATAACTTGTTTTTTTTTTCTAAATTTCTCATTAAACAGCTGTTTGAGTGATATTAGGTGGGTTCAGACCAGCAGCAGCTCAATGAATCAGCCATCATGGAGACTTTATGAAGACAGAGAGGAGAGCTGCTGTCTTTGTAATTAGGCCAAACTCTGATCTTATTTATCTCCATAATCCTCTCCTTTCAATACAGAAAGACTTTAATAATACTGACACAACTATGATCATAATGACGGACCATAACGTGATCGTGTTATGTTTAAATAAATGTTTGTTTCCAGGTAGTTGTCGGGGTTAATGAGTCGCTGCAGCGTCTCAGAATAGATGTAACACATTAAACTGTTATATGAAGAGTGGAGTAAAGTGTGAAACAAGTGTTGAGATGCTTCTGCAGCTCTTCTTCCTGTTAGGAGACGAGAGGTTGACACGTTTTCTCATGCATTCCTTTGCATCCAGTCATTACACTGATAAAAAGGTGTTTAGTCTAAAAACCAGATCAAACAGTAAATCTGAGGGAAATGATCTTGCTGCATGGACAGATAATTTACCTTGACAAGATTTATTAAATTAAGATTATTAAATCTAGAAATAAGCATGTAAAGCAAAAGCAAATGTAATGTGAGGCATTTGCTCTAATGTAGCTGTTAAAGTGCACAAGATCAATCCATTTTACTTAATATTGTAACAATTGTAAAAACAAAAGTTCCTGCAAAAATTCATGCCTCAAGCTGAAAAAAAAGATCAACAAATGAAAAAAAAGGAAGAGAAAAATGGCCTAAATGCCCGAGGAGGGCTGAAGGGTAAAAAAGTTTTCCAGATCTCTAGCAGCAGAATTGTCAAATGTAAAATGTTGCTAAACTGCTGTTTAGTTTTATTATTAGTATCCATTCTAATATCTGCATGCAAACTAGCTAATCAACCTCCATGCATGATGCAATCATCTTAAATTTGAAGGCAGAAACACAACACGGCATCAACAAACTGCTTCTCTGATTCAGCAGAATCTCAGCGTTCTCTGTACAGTAGCGTCATTACAATGTCACGTTAACAGGCCACGGCTGGTCATTGCAAGTGATTCCTTAAAGTTTCTGTGTGGTTTTATTTCCAGCATCAGTGCATTATTTCCTAATTATCTTGCTTTACACTTTGAGTGTTTGGACAGGCGTTGGTCTGCAGGCTGCAGCGCTGCACTCAGTGTGTTGTTTCTCTTTGTGAGCTGCGTTCCTGCAGGCCGGGCCTCGCTGCTCCAGATCCTCCAGTGAGCCGGTCCATATGTGGTGAGTCATCCTCACTGTGACACGCTGCTGCTGCTGCTGCTGCTGCTGCTGCTGCTGCTGCTGCTGCACGTGCTGCAGCACACAGAGGCTTACACTCCACTACACACTGCAAAAAACACAAAAAACTAGAAATAAACCACCAGAATTAAGCAAATACCTGATGGAAACAAGTCAAATTATCTGCCAGTGCAGAAAGTAAATGTTTCTTTGTAAGAATTCTTTAAATACATTTTAAAAAAAATATCTCGGCACTGGAAAAACAATGATGTCTTGAAATAAATCCAAATATTCTTATTTTAAGCAATTGTGGCTTGAATAGCCCGACTGTAGTAACATTAAAATAAGCCATAAATACTTCAAATGAGATAGAAAATGCTTTTGAAATAACATTTAAACTCCATGCAACTAAAACTCTCAACTGGAACCAATATTTGAGGTAAAAACTCACCATATTCAGCAGTTGAATAGATTGAAAAGCATGAAAAATCTCACAATGTCAATCCTAAAAACAAGTCTTTACACAATAAGATAAATAAGCACATAAAGCTATGGTCAGTAGGTCAATTATACTCAGAACAATAAACTTTAACCCTGTGGAGTGTCCTGGAGCTCCAAATAATCCAGACTTGTTGCCGCCATCCAGACTAGAAAACACACGAAAAAAAAAAAAAAAGACACAAAATTACAAAAAAAGACATGACATGAAATAACTAAAAAAGACACAAAAAAGACACAAAATGACTAAAAATGACACAAAAAGACACAAAAAGACCAAAAAAAGACACAAAATAACTAAAAAAGACACAACTAAAGACAAGAAATGACCAACATTGTTCCTCTAAACACACCAGAGCCAAATCAAACAGAGTCCCACTAGAATAAAACCCAGAGTTGATGACAGGATCACACACAATCACAAGATCACATTTATGTTGGTTTTTCTTTGTTTCTTTTTGGTTCTAAATGTTGATCCAGTAAGTCAGAATAAAAAATCAATTATTATTATTATCAGGTCATATAGGTGAAAAATATACCAAGATGGTATTTAAACATGTTTTAAGTGGTGAATACAGGCAGGATGGAAGGAGTCAGACATGGAGGAAACAGAACAAAACTCTATATAATTAAGATACAATTTCTTTATATAAGAAGAAAATACCTGGTAAGCTTCATGTTTTTTGCAGTGCAGCGGTCGGGGGACTCTGTGATCTTTATCCTGTAGTTTGTAGTGTTTCCAGTCCAGATTCTGCAGTGTAACAGACTTTATTCTGTTGTTCCAGACGTGTTGTGATGCAGCAGACGCTGTTTCAGTGGTTAGTCTGTCGCTTTGCATCAGGAAACACCAGAGGCCTTCCTCCTCTGCTCCTCTTCCTCCTCTGCTCCTCTTCCTCCTCTGCTCCTCTTCCTCCTCTTCCTCCTCATGTCTGTTTCCTCCTGCGGTCCAACAACGTACAGGTGAGGTGTCCTGGATACCTTAAACAGCCCGAGGGCCTCAATGAGCTGGGCTCTGTGTGTGTGTGTGTGTGTGTGGCCCAGTGCATGCTGGGAGAAGCTCCAGCCCTCAGCTGCTGCTGGATGCATGGATTACATAAGAACATCAACAAGAACATCAACTTCATTAAATATTCTCAACAGCTCAAATCGTATTGTAGTGGAATTATTAGCTGTCTTGAGTGAGAAAATGAATCAAAGAACACGTCGATGTAAAACTGGAGACAAGGTCAAATATATTTAAAAAACAGAATTGTGACAACGCACAAAATGACTTAAAAAAGACACAAAATGACCAAAAAAGACCCAAAAAAGACCCAAAAAGACACAAAATGACCAAAGAAAGACACAAAATGACCAAAAAGACACAAAATTACTAAAAAAAGACACAAAATGACCAAAAAGACACAAAATTACTTTAAAAAGACACAAAAAGACACAAAATTACCAAAAAAAGACACAAAAAGACACAAAATGACCAAAAAAGACACAAAATTACACAAAATGACCAAAAAAAGACACAAAAAGACACAAAATGACCAAAAAAGACACAAAATTACTAAAAAAAGACACAAAATGACCAAAAAAAGACACAAAAAATTACTATAAAAGACAAAAAATTACTTAAAAAAGACACAAAATGACCAAAAAAAGACACAAAAAGACACAAAATGACTAAAGAAAGACGCAACATTAGAAAAATCTCTGCAAACAAAGTAAAATCATGTTTCTACACTTGGTCGAGGTATTTTTTTTACCTTTGCTGAAAAAGAGTTGATGCATTAAACTGGATCCAGAGGGTTAATAATCTGTCCTCTCACCTTAAAAAGCCTCTAAAGGTTCAACATGTCACCTCAGATCACCCAGAGAGAAACCAGCAGCTGATTGGCTCTCAGCCTGCAGAGACCCCCCCCCCCCCCCCTCTCCCCCCCTCCCCCCCACGACACTGTTTCAATGGTGATTTAGTTATGTGAGAGCTGAAGTGTTTACATTGTTATTCTCCTTGCTGTGCACAAAGTAAAATGTATCATCTAATCGATAGGGAGTAATAATGTTCCTGAGAGCCTGACGGAGCTGTTACAGCTCTGAAAGTCTTCTTTAATAGCTGATGTGTCATATATAATATATATATAATATATATATAATATGGATTTAAAGCGCAGGCTTCATTACTGCAGAGCACGCTGCAGTAAATTCCAGCGCGTCAGATTAATCTACGCACTCGTTGACTGCAGGACGCATCTCTAACATCTCTAACAGCGTCCAGCTGACCTGGAGGCCCCTGGACATCTGGGGCCCCCCCTCCCCCTCGACCCCCCCCCCCCCCACACACACACACACACACACCTCCACCCCCCCCCCCCCAGAGGGAGGAGGCCCAGCTGCTCTGTTGGCTGCAGCAGAACTCACCAGGAGGAGTATTTAAAACTCCCTAATCTATCACTCTGCCCGGTCTGACTCCTCTGGCTGAGGACCTGCAGCGATCTGCACATCGTCCAGTCAGAGAGATAGACGTAGTTAATCTATAATCTATCATTTATTAATCTATCATTTATTAATCTATCAGATGATCTGTGGATCATCCATATCATCAGAATGATTCACAGATTACTTGGATCACATGTAAACGACCCAGACTGGATCAAATCCCACAGAAAGATTCCTCCCCCGGGTCACTGAGGCCTTTTCTGCTTTTTTTCCTACATATATATATATATATATATATATATATATATATACTCTCCCTCTCCTCTTCTTGTTTCCTCTCCTTTCTTTTTTCATCTCCTCTCCTTGTTTCCTCTCTTCTCCTTGTTTCCTTTCCTCTCCTTGTTTCCTCTCTTTTCTTTTTTTCACCTCCTGTCCTTGTTTCCTCTCCTTTCTTCTTTCATCTCCTCTCCTTGTTTCCTTTCCTCTCATTGTTTCCTTTCTTCTCATTGTTTCCTTTCTTCTCCTTGTTTTTCTCTCCTCTCCTTTCTTTTTTCACCTCCTCTCCTTGTTTCCTCTCCTTGCTTCTCTCCTCTCCTCTCCTTCTCTCCTCTCCTTGTTTCCTCTCCTTGTTTCCTTTCCTTCTCTCCTCTCCTTCTCTCCTCTCCTTGTTTCCTCTCCTCTCCTTGTTTCCTCTCCTTTCCTTGTTTCCTCTCCTCTCCTTGTTTCCTCTCCTTTCCTTGTTTCCTTTCTTCTCCTTGTTTTTCTCCTCTCCTTGTTTCCTCTCCTTTCCTTGTTTCCTCTCCTTGTTTCTCTCCTCTCCTTGTTTCCTCTCCTTGTTCCTCTCTCCTCTGCCTGTTTCTCTCCTCTCCTTGTTTCTCTCCTCTCCTTGTTTCCTCTCCTCTCCTTGTTTCCTCTCCTCTCCTCTCCTTGTTTCCTCTCCTCTCCTTGTTTCCTCTCCTTTCCTTGTTTCCTTTCTTCTCATTGTTTTTCTCCTCTCCTTATTTCCTCTCCTTTCCTTGTTTCCTCTCCTTGTTTCTCTCCTCTCCTTGTTTCCTCTCCTCTGCCTGTTTCTCTCCTCTCCTCTCCTTGTTTCTCTCCTCTCCTTGTTTCCTCTCCTCTCCTTGTTTCCTCTCCTCTCCTCTCCTTGTTTCCTCTCCTTCTCTCCTCTCCTTGTTTCCTCTCCTTGTTTCTCTCCTCTCCTTGCTTCTCTCCTCTCCTTCTCTCCTGTCCTTGTTTACTCTCCTTGTTTCCTTTCCTTCTCTCCTCTCCTTGTTTCCTCTCCTTCTCTCCTCTCCTTGTTTCTCTCCTCTCCTTCTCTCCTCTCCTTGTTTCTCTCCTCTCCTTCTCTCCTCTCCTTGTTTCTCTCCTCTCCTTCTCTCCTCTCCTCTCCTCTTCTCCTTGTCTCCTCTCCTTGTTTCCTCTCCTATAGTAAACCCAGTTGTCCCAGTATAGCAGGAGGTAACCAGGCGTCCCAGTGTGATAATAGAACCAGTAATAACTATTAAAATGTGTTTTACGGCCCTCAGCAGAGCAGCTCTCAGCAGGAGATTCTTCTAATGTTTCTACTGAGATCAACGACTCAACGCATGTTTACACGGAGACCATGTTGGTGGAATTAACACCATGTATTTCATTAACCCTTTGGAGTTTTGGGGCTGTATAAAAAAACACACAAAAAACACAAAAAACACACCAAAAACACACACAAAATTACAAAAAACACATACAAACAAAGAAAATACAAAAAACACAAAAAAATTACAAAAAACACAAATAAATTACAAAAAACATAAATAAATTACAAACTGTAATACACTAAATATAAAACTAAACTAAAATGTGAAATGTGTGAATTTAAAATGATGACACATGTTTATAAATTAATCCACATAACAGCGTATTAAGGAGTTAAATGAGACAGAAATTGACATCATTAATAAATGCATCAATATTAATAATCTAACAATATATTTGGAATATACATATATATATATAACAACCTGCATGGGGCCATTCTGTATAGGGATTACTTTTGATATTTTAAGTACATTTTGATACTTTTGTACTTTTACTTCAGTACGTTTTAAATGCAGGACTTTTACTGTAGTGGAGTAATTTCATAGTGTGGTATTAGTACTTTTACTGCAGTAAGGGATATTATTATTAGTATTATTATTATTACCATTGGTTACTGGTGTCCAGGAAGATTTAAATTTCCCAGAAAAATGGGAAAAATTAGTAAGAATTAGAAATAATTAATAGGACGGCTGCATAAATAATGACTCAGTTAAGGCAGCTAGATGTATATGATTCAGTATTGACAGATTTCTACTTTTGCTGATGTTGCATTCCTAATAAAATGTCAGACGAGTGTGCATTATGAAGCCATGTGAAGAATAAATGAAGAATCATTTTGCAGTGCTGACACGTTGTGACCGGGTGTGATCCCCCGGCTGCAGGCTGCCGACTGGAAATCAGATCATTTGCATTCGTTATAGACTTTTTCTCAGATAAATAAAAGAGATACTATGTCTCTGAAATCAAATGGAAAACAAAGTCATGTTCAATCAGTTTGTGTGGAGCTCAGAGGGAAACACGTTCAGCTAATATTATTTCAGGAGACTTTAAATATATCAGACTTCAACAAACAAGAAGAGACAATTACCAGATAACGAAACGCAGGATTAGAATCTGAGGAGCAGCTTGAGACGTTCCAGTTGAGAAGTTCAGCTCTTTTTTAAGCTAACTGAGCTAATAAAGAGCAAAGTGGAGGAAGATATCGATGGAATATCGATGCAACATTTCTACTTTTTGCAGTAGTGGTGTAAGGATTTCCCACATTTAAAGCTACTGAAAATATATCTACACTATTTATAATATAACGTTATTTTTTGAGTGTCTGTTACCCGTCAGTCAGTCAAAGCCAGACCCCTGTTGCTAAACAAATGCAGCTTTCAAAATAAGAGCACATGGATGTGTTAACAGAATCCACCACAGAATTTACAAGAAGGCTGTCAAAAAAAGATGTCTTAAATAAAACATACAAGAACCTTTATTCTCCTTTACAATAATTAATTAAAATAGGAAATGATTAAGATCAGTGTGTATGATGGAATAGTGGCATTTGGACCATTTCTTATTTTAAAAATGGTCTAGAAACATAAATGACACACTGTAAATAGCTCTGATTGCACTTTCAACTGGCTTTCTCAGCTTGTCTACATATCATATATAAATAAAATGTGTATTTTCAATAAATAGATGGACTCCAGAAGGTTAAAGGAGTGTTTCTTTTGCAGCAGTTTAACCTGTTTTGATGAAAAACTAATGCACTTTGTCTGCAGGATGCAGGATGTCATAACAGCGAGTCAGCAGCCGGAGCCTGGACACGCCCAGCTTTCATTCAGAGTAAACAGAGTGTTGTTTCCTGAGCACCGGAGAGCCTGGTGACCCTGCAGCACATGGTGATGCTGCACTCTAATATTAAGCTTCCCTCGGGCCTTTGATGTGTCAAGTGATTTGTGTGGGCGGAGGCACGGAGCGCTTTACAGCAGCAGGTATGATGAAATGCGTCAGAGACAATAGACGAGGCTGAGACGGAGCTGGAGAAGAGAGTTTCACCTCCGGCGCTGTGTCGTCTCAGCTGGAGGATCCACAGCACGGTCTGATGTTCCCACTCAGGGTTTACCTTAAGAAGACTCTCAGCGTTCTGTTGGTAAACTGGGAGGAACGTCAAGAAATGAGAGTTCTTTCAGCAGCACAAGTTTATTTAGAGTGTCTTGTGTTGTATGAATGGACCTGAGAGTTAACTGTACAGAATGACATGTTCCATAGACACACATAAGCAATATGTATAATAATTTTTGCAGAGATTTTTTTTTTTTGCAGTGTGCGTTTCAACATTTTTAATGCAATCTTTTGTTTTTTTGTGGGTTTTTATTTTGTTGTGTTTTTTGTATTTTCTTTCATTTTCTGTGCTTTTTTGTAATTTTTTGTGTTTGTGTTTTTTTGTGTTTTTATGTTGGGTTTTTATGTAATTTTTCGGTGTGTTTTTGTCTGTTTCTTGCGTGTTTTTTTGTATGTTTTTATTTGTGTTTTTTGTAGTTTTGTGTGTGTTTTTGTGCATTTGTGTTTTTTGTGTCTTTTCATGTGTTTTTATGTTGTTTTTTTGTACATTTTTTGGTGTGTCTTTGTGTGTTTCATGTGTGTTTTTGTGTCTTTTTATTTGTGTTTTTTGTAATTTTTTTGTGTGTTTTTGTGTGTTTCTTGTGTGTTTTTATGTTTGTTTTTTGTGTCTTTTTTATTTGTGTTTTTTGTAATTTTGTGTCTGTTTTTTTCAGTTTCAAAATGTTGATCCAGTAAGTCAAAATGTCAAAATGATGATACCAGCATGTCATGGTGAGTATATTTAAGTTGCATATACAGGCAGAATAAATAAAAAAAGAGTCAAAAACCAACAAAACTGCCCCAAACTCCAAAGGGTTAAGACAGTATAATGACAGTCACAGGCATAAAATCAGTAGCTCATTCAGCTTAGATTTGTATCAGAATTTGATGTTTTTTACTCAGGTTTCCCCTGTAAAAGACTGTTGGTGTTCTGTTGGTAAACTTGTAGGAAAGTAAAGAAGTTAGTGTACTTTCAGCAGCACATGTTGGACCTGAATAAACAGCCTGGTGCCAGTATCAGGCTGTGTGAGGTGATCAGGATCAGGGGGGAGGCGTCGCCTTTAATTGAGATCGACTTTACAAATTCAGTCGTTTGAGATGTTTACATTCCAGAAATCAGCTTAAAACGATCAATCGGTCGGAGTAAAACCACAGAGGTTCACACAGCTCAGCATATTAATCTGTTCCTTCAGTCTCCGTGTCTGAGAAGGAAACCAACCAACCCAATATTCAAATCGTTAAGTCACCGGTCGGGATAAAGAGGTGGTGGGTGTGCAGGGCCGCCTGGAGGTCACGGTGACATGTTTCCTTTCAATGACCGCATTGATTCCCAGTTTAAGTGGTCTCATATCTTTGTTAACATCGATGCAGAAATAGTAACAACGTCCTAGTTTCACAAATCGATTGTATACAATCAATGTCCACCGTGTAGGGCGGATGTTTAAAATATGTATCAGGTATCATTGAGACGTGTTCAGGACTAGACCAGAGCTCAGAGATGGACAACAACTGGTTGTTCCTGCAGAGGAGCCATGCTCTGGGTCCATTATTCCTTCTGCAGGTCAGATTTCAGTGATCAGCTGACAACAGGAAGTGCTAGTAGCAAGCATAGACTGTATATAAATAATGGACATAGTCACCGTGACGTCACCCGTTGGTTTGTGGACTGCAAGTTGGAATCCTTGAGTTCAGCGTTACACTCGTCGCCATCTTGTTTCTGATACGCGGAGCAGACCATATTTGGACTGTGGAAGCCGCTGCTCATTCATGTAAGCATTAACTGATGTTAGTTTTGGCTAGCAAAAAAACTAAACAAAACGTATCTTTCTTACCTCAGAAAACTGAGCAGCGACTCCTTGGAGTGTCTGTTAGTCCAACCAAACGCTGAACAAGACATTTAATGAACAAAACGTTCAAATAATACGTGATTAAGTCAAAATACAGTGAAAGGGTCAAAGTTATGAGACCTGATCGGTAAACGTCCTTTTTCTATCCATATAACGTTATATATAACTTTATTGACACGTTGCCGTGGATACGCATTGTTCTGCTTCTCTCCTGGTGACGGCTCGCCTTGTCAGTGACCTGTCAATCAAAGGTAGCCCCGCCCCAAATCATACGATTCTTTATCTTCTATTTTCTGCTAAATGGGGCCATTATTTACACTATTAACATCAGATTGTCTTGAAGAAGATTTTTTACTAGTGATTGAGACCATAGTGTTGTCCTGAAAAACATTTTTGATAATAAATCAAGTGAGAAGTTTTCTTATTTTGTATTGAAATGAATGGAACAAAATGCTTCTGCAGCCGAACTTAACGCCCCCTGCTGGGATTTTCGGTGGATTGCAGGCTTAAGGCACTTCCTGGTTGGCCTCCATGCTCAGACACGGAGATTGCCGCTTGGTCGATCCTTATTAGTGCATTACTTTTTCATGATATCATCACGTCAAAACTAAGCAGCATCAATAATTGTCACAGTGTGATTTATTCTTGATGGATAAAGTGTACATCTTCTAAAAACTTTATTAATAAATCTCTTCCAAACATATCACAATGAAAATCTAACCACAATTAACAGAGGATTGTGTCTGAAAACATTTTTTTTAACTTCATGGGGGACGGTGTAACATTTGTATCCAACATTTAACATCTTCATTGAGCATGATTGTGTTTTGAAATAACTTTTAAAAATCCAAATTTTCTAAATCGGATTTAATGTTTTGTTGGGTTTTTTGTGTTTCTTTTAGGTTCAAAATATTGATCCAGTAAGTCAAAGCAAAAAATAATAATTACCCGGTCATATAGGGGTTTGGTCTCTGCACTTAATTTTATAGTTTAGTTTGGTTTAGTTTAGTTTAGTTTAGTTTAGTTTAGTTAAGTTTAGTTTATTTTAGTTTAGTTGAGTAGTAGTTAAATTTATATCATAGCTTAAAGTTTGGAGCTCCTCCTCTTTGCCCCTTTTTCTGGATTACTGTAGAAGAAGAACAACTTGCTGCATTAAGATGGAAAAAGGCTTCAGGGGTCAGAATCCATCGATACTCTGAGAATATAGAATAAGTTAGATACAGAATAAGACGCCTGTGGGCAGATGACCTGGTGAAGACCAGGAGCTGAAACATGTTGCTGCTTATTATAGAAAGTTATTGTGAATATTACAGAGTCACAGTGGAGGTTTGAACTCTTCACACTTTTTTGTTTGTTTATTAGCTGCAGTTAGGAAGAGTCACTGAGGAGCTGAACTTATTGTAAAAGTGGAGAGACATGCAGCGAGTGTTTACACAGAGCAGAGAGGAGAGGACAGGAGAGGCTGGAAACATGACAATATTGAGAATATGTACAATATGTGAAAAAAAAATCAGTTTTTTTGTCATTTTTAGGTATTTTTTGATAATTGTGTGTCTTTTTTTGGTAATTTCTGGTAATTTTGAATCTTTCCTTTTTGGAAATGTATGCCTTTTTTGGTAATTCTGCAACTTTTCCTGGTAAGTTTGTGTCTTTTTTGGTCATTTGAGGAAATTTTGTGTCTTTTTTGGTAATTTTACATCTTGTTTTGGTAAATTGTGTCTTTTTCAGAAATGTTGTCGGTCATGACAGAAATATTCACTGAAAATCTGTTTACACAGAGCAGAGAGGAGAGGACAGGAGAGGCTGGAAACATGACAATATTGAGAATATGTACAATATGTGAAAAAAAATCATTTTTTTTTGTCATTTTTAGGTATTTTTTTATGATTGTGTGTCTTTTTTTGGTAATTTCCGGTAATTTTGAATCTTTCCTTTTTGGAAATGTATGCCTTTTTTGGTAATTCTGCAACTTCTCCTGGTAAGTTTGTGTCTTTTTTGGTAATTTTACGTCTTGTTTTGGTAATTTTGTGTCTTTTTCAGAAATTTTGTCGGTCATGACAGAAATATTCACTGAAAATCTGTTTACACAGAGAGGAGAGGACAGGGGAGGCTGTTTACACAGAGCAGAGAGGAGAGGACAGGAGAGGCTGTTTACACAGAGCTGAGGGGAGAGGACAGGAGAGGCTGTTTAAAACGGACAAACTTTGCATAAAAGTGCACGTGTGGAGAAGGTTTATTATGACAAATTTGTAACAATATATTCTAGTGAAATATACGTGATATTATAAGGAATAATAAGAGACGAGTAAATAAAAAGTGCTGCTGTTAGTGACTCAGTGTGTGTTGAACAGCCTCGCTCGTTAACAGAAAACACTTTGTTCGGATTATTCTCACATTAACCTTTTGAAGGAAATAATGATTCCTCTCTGGTCAATTAGCTCACATCATTCCTCTGTTTACATTTCCTTTAGTGCAGATGCTACAATTATAACATTTAACTCTAAGACAGTTCTCTGGCTCTGTGAACATGTCGTAATAAAACTCTCTCCCTCTCTGCAGGCCGAGCCAGGAGACTCTCAGCTTGGACAGATTCCTGGTGAGAGCTGCTCCACCTCAGCTGACAGGTCAAATGCATCTCCATTCCCCTGTAGTGAAAACCTTGGAGTGACCTTCTCCATCCAACTGGCCTTTTAAGAGAACATTTAATCAATAAGTCCATCGTGTAGAGTTTGGTTTCAACACCAGGGAGAAATCTGTCCCACTCTGACTCTGCTGCTGCTCTCTGCGGCAACTTCCTGCTCGTCCAACCGAACTCGACTTTTTATCACCTTCCAGGATCAAGGTTATAATAGTTTTTATAGATACATTTAAAGAGACTTTTCATTAGTTTTAGTTTTAATTTCGTTGTGATTTTTTGTTTTCAAATTCGTTAGTTTAAATGAGTTTTTAGAGTGAGTTTGCAAGTTTTAATATGTTTTTATTCTTTGGAAAATGCTTGGTTTTAGTTTAGTTTTTATTAGTTGTAGTTTAGTTTTTATTAGTTTTAGTTTAGTTTTTATTAGTTGTAGTTTTTCTTTTGTAATGGGGTATTTGTTGGGTGCCAGATTCAATACACAATAAATGTTGCCTATTTGTCATTTTTTTCTTGTAAATGTATCACTTTTTCTTGTAAATTTGACAATTTTTTCCTGTAAATTCTTCACTTTTTTCTTAAAAATTTGTCATTTTTTTCTCGTTCATTTGTCACTTTTTTCTTGTTAATTTGTCACTTTTTTCTTGTGAATTTGTCACTTTTTTCTCGTTAATTTGTCACTTTTTTCTCGTTAATTTGTCACTTTTTTCTCATTAATTTGTCACTTTTTTCCCATGAAATATATAAAAAAAAAATTAGTTTTAGTTTTTTTTTGTAATGGGCTGTTTTATTCCATGTATATATATATTTTTTACATGGGCTTACTGTACACAAGTGAAGCTTTTTTTGTTTTGCAACATGCATTTAGCCTACAGTAAACAATATAAACATGTATTTCTCCAGCTTCATGTCCTGAGCATTGTGTTTTCTATTTTTCTATGTAGTGTTTAGTAACTGCTCAGTAGTGTTTTTAATTTTGATTGACTCGAGGCACGATGAGACAACATAGTTCAGTTTTGAGCACAGATTGAACTGTTTGGTTTTGCAAGAAGAGTGTGAGGTTTTGTGAATATAGCTTGAAAATTGGGTTTTGTGTTCACAGTTGAGAGAAAAGGAGAGCAGCTTTCAAGAAATGTGTCTGAGCAATCGAGAAAAACTGTAAATCTATATAAATCTATAAGTCCTGCAGCTCTAAACAGCACAATCAGAACAACTCAAACAGTCTTTGTGCAGAAAAACACAGTTAGAATGACAGAAATCAGGCCAAGTGTCCTGAATGTTGTAAAAGCAGTTTTCTCCACATATTGAAGTATCATCATGTTTGCAGCCTCTCCTGTCCTCTCCTCTCTGCTCTGTGTAAACAGAGTTGTTTAGTCTGTTTACACAGAGCAGAGAGGAGAGGACAGGAGAGGAGAGGCTGTTTACACAGAGCTGAGGGGAGAGGACAGGAGAGGCTGTTTACACAGAGCAGAGAGGAGAGGACTTTACATGAAAAATGTTATATTTTTACAGTAAAACTGTGTGTTTTCCTTGATTTACAGTAATTAAAAGTGACTATTTTGGTGATATGCAACTTTTTATTTCACGCCCTTTTTGTCATGCAATTTGACAGTGTTTTACTGTAATTTCTACAGATATTTTTTACAGCGTACAGACCGGTCGGATGGAGGAACTCTGACCGTGGACCTGGTTCATCGGACTCTCGAGGCGCCTCACAGAGTCGGAGGCTGCAGTAATTGGCGGCAGCCTGCCGGGGAGGAGTCCTTCACATTTGGAGGAGAACACACGCTGAGAGGTTCTCTTTCATGGTGACCATGTTCCTGATTTGGCACAAGTCGACCCTCAGGGAGGATGCAAACACACACACACACACATACCCATGCTGAGACTCTCCTTCTGCTTTGACTCCCACGTTGGAATCACAGGGGTCATATCGAACTGCAAATGCAAAGATTATTAAAATGTTTTTGTAATTTGCATCATGAAAGGTTAGCGCTCTGCAACTTTCTGCTGCTGAATCATTAAAATCATGAAAATAATGAGTGCTTTAACAGAGACAGACCTGGACATAATGAGTGGAAAAACACAATGGTTTAGTTTTTTTTTACTCTTCACAAACTCGTGCTGGAACACTTAGTCACGTTTCTGATACCAATTAAAAATATTCCACTAATAATAGATAGAAGAGATTGGTTTGAACACATTGTTAACAGTCTGTGTGATCACCTGTTGGCCTTTAACTTGTTTTTTGTTGAACATGACTCGAGGCCTCCATCATTTTTCAGTGACTGCACCCCAGTGAGCTTTCTGTTCAGGAAAAGGGTGATAAACTATAAAGACCCCAATAAAAGTTCATATTCTTCAGGGTCCAGTGTGGAAGTTTGCTGCTGGAATCCAGAGTGTAGTTCAACATCATAGCCGTGTTTCCTTTAGGGGGAAGAGAGGCCACCGGGAAAGTCTCAGGCCACGCCCCCTCTAATGTCAGGCCACGCCCCCTCTAAAGTCTCAGGCCACGCCCTCTCTAAAGTCCACTCACTCTGCGTGTCTCCACTACAAAAAAAGTCCCCAGAGGGATTTAGAGACTCTGGAGGTGATGTTTTGGTTTTAGATCAGATTAAACACGAGAGAAGCAACTGTGGCCGCCGTTGCTAACTGTGCACAACGTCAGCAGCTGTTCATAAACAAAGCAGCATGCCTAATTATGCACAACTTCTCCGCTGATCATAAACATAGTGATCGTAAACAAACCGGCATCACTAACTGTGCACAGAGTGTCTGGTGCTTGTTGTAAACAAACAGAGATCACTAAGTGAACACCTCCTGCAGCAGCAGCACATACACACTGTACTGCTACAGAGCTAACTGTTAGCCTGTTAGCACATACACACTGTACTGCTACAGAGCTAACTGTTAGCCTGTTAGCACATACACACTGTACTGCTACAGAGCTAACTGTTAGCCTGTTAGCACATACACACTGTACTGCTACATAGCTAACTGTTAGCCTGTTAGCACATACACACTGTACTGCTACAGAGCTAACTGTTAGCCTGTTAGCACATACACACTGTACTGCTACAGAGCTAACTGTTAGCCTGTTAGCACATACACACTAACTACACTGTCAAAAATGTTTGGACAAAATACAGCAAAACTCAAATTGCATCAGAAATAAGGTGTAAAATTAAAAATCACCGTAGTAGACACTTTTAATTACCGTAAAACAAAGAATAGCACAAAACTTTTACTTTTTTCTGTCATAAACTGGAAGAAACACACAGTTTTGCTGTAAAAATATACAATTTTCATGTAAAATTAATGGAGGAATACCATGATGTCACAAGGACATAACTACCCTAAAAATAATAGCAGACCAAAGGACCTAACAAAGGACCTAAAATGACCAAAAGAGTCACAAATCTATCAAAAAAGACACAAAATGACCAAAATAGACACAAAACTATCTAAAAAGACACAAAATGACCAAAAGAGACACAAAACTATCAAAAAAGACACAAAATGACCAAAAGAGACACAAAACTATCTAAAAAGACACAACATTACCAAAAAAAAGACAGAAAACGACCAAAAGAGACATGAAATTATCAAAAAAAAGACACAAATGACCAAAAAAATACGTAAAATTATCAAATGAGACACAAAATTACCAAAAACCGTAAAACAAAGAATAGCACAAAACTTTTACTTTTTTCTGTCATAAACTGGAAGAAACACACAGTTTTGCTGTAAAAATATACAATTTTCATGTAAAATTAATGGAGGAATACCATGATGTCACAATGACACAATTTCCTTAAAAATAACGGGACTTTTCAGTCTAAATTACAGTTTTTGCTGATATTTACATTCATATGTTATATTTAGCGGGCTGCTCCTGCAGGTTGAGCGTGCCTCAGAGTTCTTGGCTCCCCGGCAGGCTGAGTGGAGGAGGATTAGCCTGTATTACATGCTTTACTATGATGCTGGCTTGCACAAATCCCTCTCCTTCCTCTTGTCCTCTCTGCTGCTGACTGAACACTGGAGTGTTGCACCATAAACCAAAAGGCCACAGAGAACATCTGTCCTTGCAGTGAGTTATCAGATTTTATTGGGAGGACTATTTGCTTTTTAATTAGATGTAGAAGTAGACACAGGCGACAGTTATGCTGACCCGGCACAACCATTTATTTAACGACTATTGCTGTCGGACCCTGGTGGGGTCCTCGGGGATCACATCGTCACCTGGGTCCCCAAACGCCCTTGGCACTTAATTAATCAATTGATGTGATTGAGTGGCCTCTGTGTGTGAGACATAATGAGGTCCTGATTAAAATCGTTACAGGAGGACCTGCAGACACAGACGGGCTTCACTTTATGAAGCTGGACGGAGACTCAGAGGATCAACCATGGTAACTTACTCTGGTTTCATGCAAAAGATAATAAACTTATACTGGATTTACACCAAAAGATTCCCCCAGTCCCAGACTAAAAGCTGAAAGTCTTTAGTAAATCTCCATCCTTCAGTTTAAGGTAGTAATCTGCTCTGTTTCATATCAGTCTGTTCCTAGTCTTGGGTTTATCACAGTGACGTAACACAAAATGGTTTTATTCATAATGATTTTGGTTATTATCAAGAATGTTTCATGACTGTAGATGTAAAAATGACCAAAAAAGGACACAAAATTATCGAAATAGACACAAAATGACCAACAATAGATGTAAAAATGACTAAAAAAGACACAAAATTACCAAAAATAGATGTAAAAATGACTAAAAAAGACACAAAATTACCAAAAATAGATGTTAAAAAGACAAATAAGTCATTGTGTGTCTTTGTTGGTCAATTTGTCTGTTTTGTGGTAATTTTTTGTCATTTTGTGTTCAATTTCAGTCCTTTTTCGCTTAATTTTGTCATTTTTTGGTCATTCTGTGTCTTTTTTGATAATTTTTTATCATTTTGTGGTCAATTTGATTCTTTTTTGGGTAATGACAGTGACAGTAACTGACAGTTTTCTGCAAGTTATTACTTTCCAAGTAGTCTCTGGCTTGAAGCTGACTGTTACACACTCAGGAGGTCAGAATGGACCTTTAAACTGATAGCAAAGCACTTAGATTAAAAGTAACAATAAAACATAACAAAATATATATAAATGCACAGACAGAGAGATGTTTTAGTTGTTGTCTGCTTCATTATTTGTCCAAAATTTGTCGTATCAACTGAGTTTGTATGATCTGAACAGACAACATGCATGTTAAACTCAAAAAGGTTGAGAACTCCTGCTGTAAGGTGTGTGAGTGAGCCGTCTGCTGCTCGGGGTCTCGGGGGTCTCAGCCTGTCCCAGCATGCATTGCTGGTGAGGCTAAGTAGACCCAGGACAGTTCATCAGTCTGGCACATCAGCCACAAGTGGACCAACAAAGGTCACATTGAGAAAGAGCCAGATTTTTACTCACAGACGAACCCCCGATGGATTTAACCAGAGTGGAGATACAGACGCTAATAAACTGAACAGGGCTCTGGTAAATTTTAAGAAAGTTCCCCTGTGAAGTTAACCCTCTTTGGTCTATGATCGTACCGTCCTGATCAGATCACCTGTAATTTAACAAAAAAACAATCAACATTGACATTCCCAGGTCATGTAAAACCAAAGATATGATAATAAGATAAGATAATAGTGATAATATGTAATTTCGCACATAGTTTGTCTTGAAGAGTTGCAGCTAACAAGAAAAAAAAGCCTATAAATATATATGTTTTTATGGGACTTTTTTGTATATAGTTTTATATTATATTTAAATTTTACCTGTTTATATATTCATATTTGTATCTTATGTTTACATTTTCAAGTTCCAAAACAGTTCATTGAGCATATTTGTGGTTTCTATTCTAGTAAATAGAATAATTTTTCAACTTGGTTTTCATGATTTTTGTGTATTTTTGGGCTCAATATGTTGATAAAGTAGGTTAAATCCAAAAAATAATTGTCAGATCATATAGGTTTAGAAAAAATGGATACCAAATATGAGTATAGTAAACGTTTTATATGTGGTACATGAAGGGCAAAATCAAAAGTATTCAAAAACGGCCAAAATAGAGCCTATTTTGGCCGGAGGGTTAAGATGGGGAATTTTGGAAATATTATGGGAATTAGCTTGAAATTGGGGGTAAAAAATATGAATGTTGAATGCACAATTCATGTAGGGGGCGTGGCCTCAGTAGGGGGCGTGGCCACTCTGCCGTGTGCATGTGATTGAGGAAAAGCAGATATTCAAATGTACTTGCATGAAATCTGGTTATTTTTAGTCAAGATAATAAGAGTTAATTTATTATTTCAAGCGTCCAACATGCTTATTTCTAGATTTAACAATCTTAATTTTAGAAATCTAATCCAATAAAATGTAATTTCATTTTTTTATCTTGCTTTTAGACACACCTTTTTTGCAGTGTGGCTTCAGAATGAATGAAAGGTTCTAGAGACTGGAGCTTCATGTTATTCTGGGACATTGAAGGTGACTGAACATTGTGCTTACATGGTGAAGTTGTCAACACGTGTAACATATATGTGGTCATGTGTGGTCAGCTGGTATGTTCAGCCTGTCAACATGTGAAACATCTCACTGAAGAGGTCGGAGGAGACACAACAAGACTCCTTCCTCAGATACATGCTGAGCTAATGAATACATGCTGGGCAGAATCACAAGGAATGCATCCTCACACAGCAAAAAAGGTCTAAAAAACAGATAAAAACACTAAATCTGAGGGAAATGAATTAATATAATTATAATCAAATTACCATATTTAGATTTAGTAATGGTTAAGGAATTTGGGGTTCTTTTCATAGAAGAGGTTGGCATATCGTTCACAGTGTACACTGCAAAAAAGGTGTTTAGTCTAAAAAACAGATAAAACAGTTAATCTGAGGGAAATGATCTTGCTGCATGTTATAATTTCATTTGACAAGATTTCTTAAATTAAGATTATTAAATCTAGAAATAAGCATGTTCAACACTTAAAATAAGAGATTAACTCTTAAAACAAGATAAATTATGTAATGAGAGTTAACTTCTTATTTTAAGCATACAACATGCTTATTTCTAGATTTAATAACAATAATTAATTTAATAAATCTTGTCAAGTGAAATTATCTGTCCAAGCAGCAAGATCATTTCCCTCAGATTTACTGTTTTATCTGGTTTTTAGACTCACCTTTTTTGCAGTGTACACTTTGAAAGATGTCAACCTCTTCTATGAAAAGAACCCCAAATTCCTTCAACCATTACTAATTCTAAATATGGTAATTTGATAACAATCATATTCACAATTACTAATCAGTGTTTCATATTGATAGTTTTTTGCATTCTTTGCAGTGCACAGCTATGATAGAGAGTTAAAACGTAAAATAATTGCAGAAAACTGCTAAAAGTAAAAGAAATAAAAAATAAAAAGCAGAAAATAAAAAGTAAAACATAAAAAGTACATAAAAAGTGAACATAAAATAAAAAATATAAATGAAATTAAAATAAAATAAAAAGCAGTCACGTTACTAACTACACTGTCAAAAATGTTTGGACAAAATACAGCAAAACTCAAATTGCATCAGAAATAAGGTGTCAAATTAAAAATCACCGTAGTAGACACTTTTAATTACTGTTAAACAAAGAATAGCACAAAACTTTTACTTTTTTCTGTCATAAACTGGAAGAAACACACAGTTTTGCTGTAAAAATATAACATTTTCATGTAAAATTAATGGAGGAATACCATGATGTCACAATGACACAATTTCCCTAAAAATAACGGGACTTTTCAGTCTAAATTACAGTTTTTGCTGATATTTACATTCAACTTGACAGTAGAAAACCCACTCACTGTATTTGTTATGGTGAAGTTCTGGCGACCACAGTTGTCGGTATTTTACCGTAAATTAAACAAATTATTTTTTACAGCGTACTGTAAATAATTGTTTACTTTTGTTTCATGTGTCACACCAGCTTCAGCCTCAGTCGTTCATTTAATCACCATTACATGTTTTACTTGATTGTAGCCTTAATACTTCATAAAATAACCTTAAGAAACCACTTTGTATCCGTTTTAGACAATGAGGTTGATGTCAGATGTGTAGAAATGTATTTTAATACTAAATTCCTCTTCTTTTGTTAGAGGATCAGTGAAACAGGAAGGTTTCACCAGTTTATTTCTGTCAGTTAAAGAAGAAGACGAAGAAGAGAAGTTTGCTGAATGAGTCACGAAGTGTCCGGCTGTCAATCAGAACACATATAATTAGAGTTTGATTTTCTCAAGCAAGCTTCCGTTTGAAGTGAAGAAATATAATAATGTGAGTAAATGTGAAGATGAAACGATCAATGTGTTCTCTGTGTGATCTGTCATGGAGTCACAGAGTCAAAGATAAAAGAGAAATCCACTAATAAGAATACGACCAATACCATCAAGACCTTTAATAAAGAGCTCAGAGCCTCAGCAACAAGAGTCAAACAAGGGTTTTTCTTTCCTCATTCATTCACTTATGATGCATCTTATAGATGATGTGTAGAGAATAAACCAAAAAGGCCATAAAACCATACAATATTCTGTCCTTTTGCACAGTCTACGTATGTACATATTCTTATACTCTTAGTATATTATCTATTGTATGTAAATCTTCTATAGTCAAGTATCCATATGCTTACATAATGCCGTTATAATACATCATATTATATAATATCTACCTATCTATCTATCTATCTATCTATCTATCTATCTATCTATCTATCTATCTATCATCTATCTATCTATCTATCTATCTATCTATCTATCTATCTATCTATCTATCTATCTATCTATCTATCTATCCATCCATCAGAAATCTTCCTGCGTTTTTAATATGGGAGCCAATGAGGCTGTTGGTGGTGTTGGTGGATCATCTGTGCGTCCTACGCCCAAACTATAACTCTGACAGCTTTACCAGAGGATTGTGAGGGAGAAGACTAATTTTCCTACGTTTCTATGTATAAATTATTTCTGTAGAGTGGAATTTGCGGCCTGGAGCGCAGTTTTCAAATTTATTTTTTGACAGTTTTTTCTCTCCCTCTACACTCTGGCGATGATGTCACACACTGTGGCACGAACATTCCGTGCAATACACACCCATTATAATCTCAGAATTTCTCCAAAAATGATCATGGTCATTGAACAGGGATTGATAAAAAACTATATGACCTATCGAAACATGGATTAATACACCGATACACAAGACTTGTGTCTACTGTTTAAAGTTTAAATGGAGTCTCTAGGTGAAATTATGCCGGACAAGTAGACGTTTAAAAAATCTCCAATTATTGTTCTTTTTGCTCATTTTTTTTCGGCTGTCCCATTCACTTCAATGCAACATTTTGGGCAGAAAAGTAATAGCACACCGATCCCGATCAAACCGCACGTTTTGATATATAATTTGTCTAGTAGGGGGACGAAATTGCGTCCGGAAGAGGAAGAAGAAGGAATCCACAGTATAACAGTAGTGCAGCACTGGTCCCTACAGCTAATAACGACGGTAAAAAACTCAGAGGTTGTCTAAACCCGGAGGTTGCCGCCTGGGTAGACAGAAATAAACAAACACTAAAACCTGCAGAAGATTCAGAGTGTTTCATCAGATTGATTGGAGTGAAATGACTCGGTGACATCATCAGCTGGGAGTGTTTCCTGCGGTGTGTCTGTGTGTTAAAACGTCCTTCACGCTTTAACGGTTTTACAGCCAGCGTTTGTCCAGCTGACACGCAGCAGAGACCCTCCGGGACCGGACCACAGGGTTCTGGACTGACCCCGGTAATGGCTCCTCACTGGGAATCCAACATATAAATGATAAGTTTTAATGAAGCCGGGGAGGCAGCCTCCAGGGGACTCTTCTCTCAAAGTGTTTCTGTTGAGGCTGACATCTTTCCAATAGTCCTGCTGCAGTCGATACGTCTCCGCCGGCTCGCTGGACTCACACTACATCAAGCTCCATCACTCGGAAAAAAGTGGCTCGCCTTCTTAAAACTTTAAGCAACTCAAACTCAAAATGTGAGAGAAAAAGTGGAGAGAATGCACACAGAGAGAGGACAGAGTTCACAGTTAATTAATCACAATCCCACGTTTAAAAGGAGAACGCTGCAAAAAAAGGGACAAGATAAAAACAGTAAATCTGAGGGAAATGATCTTGCTGCATGGACAGATTATTTCACCTGACAATATTTCTTAAATTAAGATTATTAAATCTAGAAATAATCATGTCTACAGATGCATTTAGAAGGCTTAAAATAAGCCAAAATGCTGGTTTTAAGATCATCTTACTTAAAAGTAACTTTTTACAGCCTCAAAATAAGTGAAATATACTAAACGTAAGCATAAAATGCTGGTTTTAATTTGAGATTAATTAAAAATTTTACCTTTTTTGCAGTGTGCATTCAGCATTTTTAATGCAATCTTTTGTGTTTACTGTTTGTTATGTGTTTTTTGTAAGTTCCATGTGTTTTTGTGTGTTTATTTGTGGGGGGTTTTGTGTGTGTTTTCATGAGTTTTGGTGTGTTTTTAAGCTTTTTAAGTTTGTTTTTGTGTTGTTTTTTTTTATTTTTTGTTTGTTTTTTGAAAAAAAAAAAAAAATGTTTTTTAAAGTGTTTTTGTGTGTTTTTTTGTAATTTTGTGTTTTTTGTAAAAAAAAATTTAAATGTGTTTTTGGTAGTTAAACAAAAGATTGCATTAAAAATGCTTAATGCACACTGCAAAAAAGACCAAGCAAAAAAACAGCATTTTATGCTTATTTCATGATTATGTTTAGCATATTTCACTTATTTTGGGGCTGTAA
>NC_081522.1:40507347-40544847 GCF_030273125.1 Centropristis striata
AGTTTAAATGTGAGTTTTTTATCCCTGACCAAGTGTATAGAAGCCATTAAATAGTAGGTCAACTGCTCCACAGAGAGCAAACGGGACCATCTCCGTCCCACGAGGACACTCACACAGTTACAACATGATTGTGAGCTGAGAATCAGCAGATGTGGAAACTTTATTAAACTTTATTAGTGGTGCTTTTTGCCCCATCAACAGTTACAGCTCTGTGCTTTAAAAACGCCACTTCAACTCTAAACCTCTGGAGTCCAGAAAGCTCCGGAGCTCTTTGACTTCTTCATGACGTCACAACATAAAAAAGTTCAGCAGCATGTTTCCTGCTGGCAGCTGAGCTCTAAAGTTTTGGCTTTTACACAAGTTTCCATGTCCAATTGAATGCATAAACTATTTTTAAGCAAAGGTAAAAAAACACCTTGACCAAGTGAAACATGATTTTACTTTTTTTGCAGAGATTTTTCCACATTTTTATAGTTTGCTTTCATAATTTTTAATGCGATCTTTTGTGTTTGTTTATTGTGTGATTTTTGTGCTTTTTGTTTGTTTATTTGTGTTTTTATGTGTGTTTTTGTCTGTTTTTTGTGGGTTTTTATGTGTGTGTTTTGTAACTTTTTGTGTGTTTTGTGTGTTTTTTTGTATTTGTGTTTGTGTGTTTTTATCTCATTGGTTGGTTTTTATCTCTCGTTGGTTAGTTTTTATCTCCTTGGTTAGTTTTTATCTCTCGTTGGTTAGTTTTTATCTCTCACTGGTTAGTTTTTATCTCTCGTTGGTTAATTTTTATCTCTCGTTGGTTAGTTTTTATCTCTCATTGGTTAGTTTTTATCTCCTTGGTTAGTTTTTATCTCCTTGGTTAGTTTTTATCTCTCGTTGGTTAGTTTTTATCTCTCATTGGTTAGTTTTTATCTCATTGGTTAGTTTTTATCTCTCATTGGTTAGTTTTTATCTCATTGGTTAGTTTTTATCTCTCATTGGTTAGTTTTTATCGTTCATTGGTTAGTTTTTATCTCTCATTGGTTAGTTTTTATCGTTCATTGGTTAGTTTTTATCTCTCACTGGTTAGTTTTTATCTCTCATTGGTTAGTTTTTATCCCTCATTGGTTAGTTTTTATCTCTCATTGGTTAGTTTTTATCTTTCATTGGTTAGTTTTTATCTCTCGTTGGTTAGTTTTTATCTCCTTGGTTAGTTTTTATCTCTCGTTGGTTAGTTTTTATCTTTCATTGGTTAGTTTTTATCTCATTGGTTAGTTTTTATCTCTCGTTGGTTAGTTTTTTATCTCTCATTGGTTAGTTTTTATCTCTCATTGGTTAGTTTTTATCTTTCATTGGTTAGTTTTTATCTTTCATTGGTTAGTTTTTATCTCCTTGGTTAGTTTTTATCTCTTGTTGGTTAGTTTTTATCTTTCATTGGTTAGTTTTTATCTCATTGGTTAGTTTTTATCGTTCATTGGTTAGTTTTTATCTCTCATTGGTTAGTTTTTATCTCTCATTGGTTAGTTTTTATCTCTCATTGGTTAGTTTTTATCTTTCATTGGTTAGTTTTTATCTCATTGGTTAGTTTTTATCTCATTGGTTAGTTTTTATCTTTCATTGGTTAGTTTTTATCTCATTGGTTAGTTTTTATCATTCATTGGTTAGTTTTTATCTCTCATTGGTTAGTTTTTATCTCATTGGTTAGTTTTTATCTCTCATTGGTTAGTTTTTATCTCTCATTGGTTAGATTTTTATCTCTCATTGGTTAGTTTTTATCTCTCGTTGGTTAGTTTTTATCTCTCATTGGTTAGTTTTTATCTCTCGTTGGTTAGTTTTTATCCATAAATGTATTCTTGGCCTCTCCCCTCATACCTGTGTTCAAACATGTGTCCAAACCAAACTCAACATGGTCTACACTCTCTAAATATTGTCCAGATGCTGGAGCCAAGAGTGAGAACTGAGTTAGTACAGAAAGCTTTTAGTTACGCTCCTTTATCATGGAACAATCTGCAAAAGGAATTGAAATTGTGTTGATCACAATCGGTCAATTTAAATCGATTCTAAAGGATAAAGAAACCTCTTCCCTTGGTCAGTGTGATGCTCCTGATAATCTCTACTGAGGCTCCTTCACTGTCGTTGTGATGCTGGATTTGTTTTTAATTGTTGATGTTAACTGAGTTTAAATGTTGTAACTTGTCACTTTTTATGCTGCTTTCTAGGCCAGGTCTCTCTTGGAAAAGAGATTTTTTTTAACTCAATGAGACTTTTACCTATATATATATATATTGTTTAAAAAAAGGATCAAACTGAGTCAGACTCTCCAGAGAGCTGCTCAGATTGTGTATGTAGGCAGCTGGTGTGATGGAGCTCAGGAGTCACAAAACGACCAAAAAAAGACACAAAATGACCAAAGAAAATCACACAAAAGACACAAAATGACTAAAAAAGACACAAAATGACAAAAAAAACACAAAATGACAAAAAAAACCCACTAAAGGACACAAAAATGACTAAAAAAGACACAAAATGACTAAAAAAAGAAACTAAATGACCAAAGAAAGACACACAAAAGACACAAAATGAGAAGACAAGATGACCAAAAAAAACCACAGAAGACACAAAATGACCAAAAAAGACTCAAAATGACTAATAAAAGAAGCAAAATGACTAATAAAAGACACAAAATGACCAAAAAAAGACACAAAATGACTAATAAAAGTCACAAAATGACCAAAAAAGACACAAAATTACACAACTGGACGTGATAAGAGCTGCTCACATTGTTTCTGTTGGCAGCCGGTGTGTCGGAGCTCAGGAGTCCTTGACTGGACAAACAGAAACTGATCCAAAAAACATCCAACAACGGACAGAAAGCAGCCCAATAACAGAGCACCTCCTGTTACTGCTGAGTGAGGCGAGCCAGGGAGGAGAAACCAGAGCAGTGTGATTTATGATGTTAATCATTAGCAGCAGAGGAGACGAAGCTGCAGCCTGATGGAGGGTTTCCCTCTGAAGGAGCCACCAGTCAACAACCAGGCCTCCACTGCAGGACTGGAGAGTCCCAGAGACCAGGCTGAGGCTCCGTTTCCATGGTGACGGTCTGAACAAAAGACGTTAAAGTGACATCTCGTCTTCACTTTTTATTCCTCGTTTAGACGAGCGTTTTCGGGAGGAAATCTGCTGATACGGTGATCTAAAGTGTGTGAATGTGATTGTATGCAGCCAGGCAGCATTACTTAAAGCCATAAGAGCATCTTTGGCCATGTGGAAGTTTTCACGCTTTCACGCATTTTCATCAGCTACTCCTTCCACAAAGTTCTCCTCCATCACTAGATCTCCCAGGTCTCCTCCAAAGCCGTCTGGCACGCCTCGCAACAATTGGTGCATCCAAAAGACACAAAATGAGAAGACAAGATGACTAAAAACAGACACTAAATGCCACAAAATGACTTAAAAAAAGACAAAATGACCAAAAAACCCCCACTAAAAGAAACAAAATGACCAAAATAACACTAAAAAATGACTTAAAAAAGACACAAAATGACTAAAAAAGACACAAAATTACCAAAAAAAGACAAAAAAAAGGCCAAAAGACACTAAAAGACACAAAATGACTAAAAGACACAAAATGACCATAAAGAGACACAAAATGACTAAAAAAGACACAAAATGATCAAAAAAGACACTAAATGACAAAAAAACACACACTAAAAGACATAAAATGACTAAAAAACGACACAAAATGACCAAAAAAAAGACACTAAATGACTAAAAAAAAAGACACAAACTGACTAAAAACAAGGTACAAAATGACCAAAAAAGACACTAAAAGACACAAAATGACTAAAAAAGACAAAATGACGAACAATGACACAAAATGACCAAAAAAGACACTAAAAGACACAAAATGACTAAAAAAGACACAAAATTACCAAAAAAGACCAACACAAAATGTCTAAAAATGCCACAAAAATGTCTAAAAATGCCACAAAATGACCAAAAAACCACACTAAAAGACACAAAATGACTAAAATAAAACTAAAAAATGACTAAAAAAAGACACAAAATGACTGAAGAAGACACAAAAGGCCCCTCAGTGTGGTGGTGGAGTGTCGGCCTCCCGTAGCGGAGCCATGTAGCAGATCCAGCGTCTCCCTGTCGGAGGAACAAGGTCTCCATCAGCAGCTCTGTGAAGCGTGACTAGAGTTGTGGAGGAAGGTTTCATACCTCAGCAGCTGTCAGGAGGTTCAAAGCGGGTTGAGAAGAGTCGACTCCACCTGACGTGGAGCAGGACTCACCTGACGGCTGGAGGCTCCTCCAGCGATGACAAGCTTTTGTTTTTCCTCCCGGAGCCTTTTGACTGCTTCTATAAAATATAAAATGAAATCTAAGGGCCAGCGGCGAGCAGCAGGAGCTCTCAGGGAGACGATCTGTTGAGGAGAGGAGACGACGAAGGGCGCCGAGTGTTCAGCATCACAAATAATGAATATTTCACCAGAGACTCTGGTACATTCAGGTGTGATTTATAAATAATAATAATAATAATAATAATGAATATCTTCACCAGATACTCTGGTACATTCAGGTGTGATTTCTGCTTTTATATTCATTTCATTCCTCGTTCTGCAGGTCAAAGTTCAGCAGAGACACTTTAGAATCTCATTTCCTGCTCCGCCTCTTTGTCCTTGAATAAACAACAGCAGAAGACTGAAATATATTTATATATTTACTGTTTACAAACTATATTTATATATTTATTGTTTACATGATGACATCAAGAGTCGACGCAGCAGAACGAGTTGAAGCAGAAAGAGACGTTTAACTCTCCTCTAATGAAACTCCTTAATTTACATCTAACTCCTACACACACACACACACACACGCGCGAGCGCGCACACACGTAAACACACACACCTACAAAAAAAACCTACACAAACACCTACACACACACACACACACACACACACAAACACACACTTATACAAACAAACGCGTAAACATACACACACCTACACACACACACACATCTGCATGCACACACAAACAAACCTACACAAACCTACACACACACACACACACACACACCTACACAAACACAGACACACCTACAGACACACACACAAACCTACACACACACACACACCTACACAAACACAGACACACCTACAGACACACACACAAACCTACACACACACACACACCTACACAAACACAGACACACCTACAGACACACACACAAACCTACACACACACACACGCCTAAACACACACACCTACACACACACACACACACACACCTACACACACACACACATCTTCACGCACACACACACACACACACACACACACACACACCTACACAAACACAGACACACCTACAGACACACACACAAACCTACACACACACACACACGCCTAAACACACACACCTACACACACACTTAAACACACACACAAAGCTACACACCTACACACACACACACATCTTCACGCACACACACACACACACACACATCTTCATGCACACACACACACACACACACACACCCCTACAGGAGGAGGCTGAGAGGGGACCGATAATGAATATTTTAAATATAAAAGTGTGTGACAGCTACTATAAAAGCAGAATCTCACCTTTATGAATCTATCAATTCATTTTTAATTCCTCGTTCTGTCGGTCAAAGTTTATCAGAGACCCGTTAGAATCTCGTTTGCTGCTCCGCCTCTTTGTCCTTGAATGAATAAATAAATAAATAAATAAAAGTCTGTTGGGACAAACATAAAGCAGCAGCAGCGTTCAGGTGTAATGACAGCTCTGTCTTTAGTTCTGCTGATCCTCAGGATCTCTGCAGGTTGTTGTGTACCTGCAGCTGAATTATGTGGATGACAAACTGTTCACAAATGATCCATGGGAGTGTTGCTGCATTTATGTAGCTTTCGCATTTTCCTCGATGGATGATGGATGTGGGATTAGGCAGTATCATGAATCATATCAATGTTTTCCCAGTCACTGTCGAGACTCGTGCAACTAAGTCTGCTTCCTGCACGTAAAGGCGAAGGATAAAGCTGCAGCTTCCAAAAGGATTAACGAAGGAAATTTAAAACCCCCGAACATCTAAGCATGAGAAAACACCCCCATAATTTACAGATTATGAGTCAACAAAGTGCCCTCGCTGCTTAGTTTGTGATCCAATCAGCATTAATATGAAATGATTCCATTTGTTTTGGGGGAATAAATCTCTATATTCTATCCTAACATTTCAAATTCTTTATTGAGCATGATGGTGTTTTGAAAGTTTAAAAAAAAGATTAAAAATCACATTTTATGTTGGACGAATGGACTGAAAAAGATACAAAATAACGACAAAAGACACAAAATGACTAAAAAAGATACAAAAAGACATAAAATGACTAAAAAAGACACAAAATGACTAAAAAAAGACACAAAATGACGAAAAAAGACACAAAATGATGGAAAATGATTTTAAAAAGAAACAAAATGACCCAAAAAGACACAAAATGATGAAAAAAATACACATGACTAAAAAAAGACACAAAATGAACAAAAAAAGACACAAAATAACTAAAAAAATACACAACAAAAGACACATAATGACCAAAAAGGATACAAAAAAGACACAAAAAGACTAAAAAAAAAAGAATCAAAATGACCAAAAAAGATGCAAAAACACCAAAAAAGACACAAAATGAACAAAAGACACAAAAAAGACACAAAATAACTTAAAAAAGACACAAAATGACCAAAATTGTTCCTTTAAACACACAAGAGCCAAATCAAATGGAGTCCCACTAGAATAAAAACCAGAGTTGATGACAGGATCACACACAATCACAAGATCACATTTATGTTGGTTTTTCTTTGTTTCTTTTTGGTTCTAAATGTTGATCCAGTAAGTCAGAATAAAAAATCAATTATTATTATCAGGTCATATAGGTGAAAAAATATACCAACATGGTATTTAAACATGTTTTAAGTGGTGAATACAGGCAGGATGGAAAGGAGTCAGACATGGAGGAAATAGAACAAAACTCCACAGAGTTAAATGAGTCTCTCAGTGTTCTTTGTGTGAGTTGTGCAGAGAAATTCAGCTCAGAAACCAAAACATTTTGATTAGAAACTTGTAGTAATATGTGATTATGATGATGTCTGTCAGACAGTCACAGACCTGTTCATTAAAACTGCAGCAGGTCACTCAGCTCAAACCTCCAGACACAAACACCACGTTAACTGGCCCGGGAAATGTCAAGTCTGTTGTTGGTGCTGACTGCCTTTGTCCTCCTGTCACACACACACACACACACTGCAGTCTGGTTCTGTAGTCTACCACGTCAACAACCTGAGACATCATTAGGGACCACGAGACATCATGGGGACTCTCTGCTGCACTGAACTAAACTCCAGATGTTTGGATCAGGACCGGCCCGGATATAGTAAGACCAGGACTGGCTACATTTAGACCAGGACCGGCCCGGTTCACAATTGGATTCAGCTTTTCTGCTATCGGAGTGACCTGCCGCGGTCACTGTGTCCTTGCTGCAGCAGTGCATCGTGGGTAAACTCTCTGGAGGAAACAAACAGTCACTGAGCCTCTCGCTGTCTGTTTACATCTATTTTGTCATCTACTCCATGTGAGAAGAGTATGTGTGTGTGTGTGTGTGTGTGTGTATATATACTGAACTGTTTGACCCTAACCTTAGAGAAGTGCTGATGGAACTGACACAGAAAAAGATACAAAATTACCAAAAAATGACACATAATGACAAAAAAATGACAGAAAATTAACAAAAAATTACCAAAAAAAGACACAAATGGACCAAAATTGACCAAAAAATGACCCAAAATTACAAACAAAAAGACACAAAATGACCAAAAAAGACACAAAATCGCCCACAAAAGACAGTATTACCAAAAAAAAGACGTAAAACTACAAATAAGCCGTTAACTGTCTCCCATCAGATGAGTGTTGGTGCCCCGTGCGAGGCAAAAGGTCAGCATGTGATTCAAACATCTCTTAACTTCCTGCATCAGGTTTTTACTGAACTATGTCACTTCCTGTAGTCACGTCATCCTCCTAACTCCTTCATTTCCACCATTTACATCATTTATTTCCTCTTTAAACTGTCTTTTTGAGCCCAACCAGGAACTGTTTGGCCCTAACCCTAGAGAAGAGCTGACGGATAACAAATTCAACCAAACTGCAGCTTTTTGTTCCCACGGTAACCTTACCATTACTATCATGTAGAATGACTCCTACAGTTGGTTTGTGCTGACAGACGACCTGTTCTGTCTTTAGGTCGGAGATCTTGTTGGATTTAATTTCATTGATCAGGTTCAAAATGAAGCTAAAACGATCATCATTAATCTTTCACTTTGTTTTGGAATTTAGGGCCAATAAGCCTTGTTTACATGAAAGTATAACTGTTTTTGAGTTAACCCTCATGTTGCCCAAAAAAAGACACAATTAAAAAAAATTATAAAAATACCAAAAAAGACGTGAAAGGATCAAAATAATTACCAAAAAAGGACTCAAAAGGACTTAAAATTATCCAAAAATTCTTAAAATTACCAAAAAAGCCACAAATTGACCCCAAAAAAGACGAGATCTGACCAAGAAAGTTACCAAAAAATAATCAAAAAAGACACAAAATTACCCCCAAAATTTCACACAATTACAGAAAAAGACATAAAAATACACAAAAAAATGTGAAAGGACAAAAAAAAAAAAAAAAAAAAAAATACTCAAAAAGACACAAAATGATGTTGTCTTGGGATTATTCCCCAAAACTTGGGTTAAACTGTCTGAGTGACTGTTTGGCCCTCACCTTAGAAAAGTGGCGAAGGAGCAAAAATTCAACCAAACTGCAGCTTTTTGTCCTCACGGTAACCTTACTATTACTATCATGTAGGTTTTGTGTCTTTAGGACGGAGATCTTGTTGGATCTAATTTCACTGATCTTGAATTTCATGAAGCTAAAACGACGTTGTGTCTGCAGCTTGTGATCAAACGTGAGCATCCACCATCTGAGGAATCTGAGAACAAAATGTCTCTGATTGAAGAAGACACCGTATATCTTCTCCCCGACATGTCAGTCACTCTGTGTTTGGGTCATGGAGGGGAACGCCACTTCTATTTATTGCATCACCATGGAAACAGACAGTGTGGGATCAGAGCAGCCATCAATCAGAGCTCAGACCTTCACACAATATTGATCAAACACTCTTTATTTCATGTAAAACTGACTCTGGACTGCAACAATCAGGCCTTTTGGGAGCATTAATTGTTATGAGCTGGCTCCATGTTCAACAAATGTTAAATACGTAAAAAAAAAAAAAGAGTGTGCCACCTGAAGACGGAAGCTGTTTCACGCTCTTGATTACTGATTATGTCTTGATTAACAGGGGACTGGATGAGGTGTGCCTGTGTGTGTCTGCAGTGTAATGTCAGCTTACGTGTGTTCCCATTTAAGTAGATGCCATTACTGTAATTAGCAGATGTGACACTCTTGGGCTCCTCTTGTAGTTAGATTGCTTATTTCCCTGCGTTGGAGGAGCTCTGTGATTGGCCCGGAGGCTGGCGGCGTCCCAGAGGACGCTGGGCTGCAGGAGGGGCGTCACACACACATTCTGCTCTCTACTTCACTGTGATTGCTTTCCTCTGGAAGTGGTGTTACAGCTCAGCACAAAGCTTTTCCTTTGTACCAGAGCAGCCATGGAGTAAAATAGAGGCGCCTGCATGACCCGGTCCCTGAAGGGCCCACAGAGAGACATCTGTGGGTAAATGTTTAGTCATGGCCAGCTGCTGCAGAGCGCCAACACAAGCAGCTTCATTACAATAGAAGGTGGTTTACATTGTCAACAACAAACTGTTTCACCTGCAGTCTACTTGCAGCTCAGTCCATCTCATCGTCTCCAGTAGTGGCGCCCTCCACCGGCCAGAGTAATACAGAGGTTAAAGCACAAAGAGTTAGTAAAGGAGGGAGGGAGGGAGGGGAGGTGGAGCCATCAAACTGACCAGGACTTTCACCAGGAGACGTAAAAAAAAAAAAAGACATAAAGAGACTCCAAAAAAGAAATGAACAGACACAAAATGACCCCCAAAAGATGCAAAAGGACCCAAAAAATTACCAAAAAAAGATGCAAAAGGACCCAAAAAATTACCAAAAAAAACTCAAAATGACCCCCAAAAAATCATAAACTGACCAAAAAATACAACAAATTATCAAAAAATACACATATTGACCACAAAAGATGTTATCTGCCCAAAATAATTTCCAAAAATAATTTAAAAAAGACACAAAATGACCCCAAAATGTGTTCCCAAAAAAGGCCCGAAAAAATACAAAAAAGACGTAAAAATACCAAAAAAGAAGTGAAAGGACCAAAAACATTAAAAAAAAATGACTCAAGGCACAAATTGACCCCTAAAATTCATAAAATGACCCCCCAAAAAAGATGCAAATTAACCAAAAAAAAAGACAAAAAAATACCAAACCAGATGTAAAATGACCAAACAGAAAATGTTCTGTTGTTTAGGTTGGAGATCTTATTGGCCGATCCATAATTTATTATTTTTCTTGTAGCAGGAAGTGAAGGCGGTGGTGTTTCGTGTCCCTGGAGTCACATCCTGATGATGTCGCCTCTCGATAAGAGAACAAACGTTGTCGAGTGTCACTCAGGTCCTTGTGTCGTTCTGCAGCTGTTTGTCATTGTGACGGAGTCGAGGCCACCAGCTGTGACACATCTCATCTATCACATCAGCTCCTGCTGCACCATCAATATGGAGATCCACCTTTAATTATTAGACATTGTGCTGCAGTAACGTAGGAATCCCTTTGGAGAACGGGTCCATCCAGTTCAGACAGAATCAACTGCATGGAGCTCGACTTTGTGAAGAAGTTACAAACGTGAAAGTCAACTGTTGGTTCCTCTGTGCATCATCTCTGCTGAAAGATAATTGATATCCTAAACAGTGGTGACAGAATCCCTCCATTCTTTGTCATCATGTGAATAATGCTTTTGGTCCATTCGCTGTAAAAGAGCTAAATGCTGCTGTGTGATAATGAATCCTGACTGGGAGACGTGACAAACTTTGCTGACTCGTTACATGGATCCTAATTAAAAGGGAGAGCTGCTGCTGCTGTTGATGGCTGGAAACAACGTGGCAGACGATGAACATGTCTGGTGGAGTCGGAGGATATATCGGGACGTTGTTATCACCACAGTGAGCATGTGAGGCCACTGGCAGCCCTGCACATTCACTGCTGCTGCAAAAAAAGAAGTGTTTTGGCTATTTTTGTTTCTTTACGAAGACTCTATAATCTACAGGCTCCATGTGCATCAGGATATCATGTTGAAGTAACGCTGCAAAGATTGGCTTTTTTTGTTTCATTCATAAACATTTTTATGAGTGCAGCTTGTTGTTTGATAAAATGCTGCAGTTGTTGTCGTCCAACATGTTTGTTATCAGTTCAGTTTGACTGAATACTTTGTTGGTCAGTCTGGCTTTGACTCTTATTGTGGAGAAATAGAAAGACTGAAGTCAGATGAATACACTGAGAATTTTCTTTTATTGGACAAAACAATTCTTGATTAACTGCATTTGTGTCCAGAGTCATAAAAGTACCAAAAAATTACATAAAATTGGACAAGAAAGAGACACAAATTGACCAAAAAAGACGTAAAAATACCAAAAAAGACGTGGTCTGACCAAGGACATTACCCAAAAATGACCAAAAAAGACATAAAAATAACAAAAAAAGACGAGAAAGGACAAGATGTAAAATTTAAAAAAATGTAAAATAACACATGACACAAAATTACCAAAAAAAGAAGAGCCATAAAAGTACCAAAAAAAGACAAAAAAGAGACACAAATTGACCAAAAAAGATGTAAAAATACCAAAAGAGACGTGATCTGACCAAGAAAACTACCAAAAAATAATAATAAATAATAAAACATTCAACATGTGTCCAAGGACATTAGTAGTTAAAATGCTAAAAATATTAATAAAGTTAATAATTTGTCCATCATATTCGTGGTGAGGAGGCTGCAGACTGCAGCGCTGCAGGTCCTGCTGGTTGAAATATTGAATATAGAAGCTGAGAGGCAGCACAACACTGCATTGTTATTTATATCATCCATTTGAATTTCAAAGGAAGCTACAGTCTCTTGTTAGGTGATGATTCATAGACGGCGTTTAGACGCAGAACGCCGCCGCCTTCCAACGGAGCGCCGAGTGACAAATGGTAAGAAATGAGTGTGACTGAGGCGGACAGACGATCAGGAGAGGACAGAATCTAAAGCTGCTCCGTGTTAACAGCTTCTCATCAGCCTTTTATTCACACACTGACACAGTGGGAACGTCTGATGAGAATCTGAATGAGCTGAGGAATCTTTTACCATGTTATTAAACCAGAGTGAAGCTTTAACCCCGTCCTGTCTACCACGTCTCACTCTACGGTTACTGTCCTCTGACTCCACAAACAGGCTCACATTGAACTGTTTGTCTTTGAGCCAATCACAGACTGCCACATCATCTGGAATTCAACCTCTAATCAAAACATAAAGTATATTACATATAAAGACTAGAAAATTTCCTCTGGGGAAATTCTGAAAGGGCCACGGGGGCTACTGCCGGTGTGTGTACACTATGATGAGATTCTTCAGAGATTTATAACTATGCCCTTTAACCTCAGAATGTGTGTGTGTGTTTGAAGCATGTGTATGCATGTGTGAGGAGTGTGCATGCTTGTGTGTGTGTGCATGTATCTGTGACTGTAATCACATCAAAGATCAAAGGCAATCAACAGAATTAACTGCCACCTACTGCCAAAGTTGTGACAGCAGCCAGAGGTGGACAGACTGGAATTTCTGGCCTCGAACAGAAAGCATTTTTGGCAAAACCATAATACCTATCATTGATCCGACTTCACTTTGAGCGTAACTGAGTTCTTCCTGAACGTCTACATATGTTTTTTTTAAGAAAAATGAAAAAATTGCTTTGTTAGAGCGATCTAAAAAAACTGTTACATCTCCCTTTTTCAGAAATCTTCCTGCGTTTTTAATATGGGAGCCAATGAGGCTGTTGGTGGTGTTGGTGGATCATCTGTGCATCGTACGCCCAAACTATAACTCTGACAGCTTTACCAGAGGATTGTGAGGGAGAAGACTAATTTTCCTACGTTTCTATGTATAAATTATTTCTGTAGAGTGGAATTTGCGGCCTGGAGCGCAGTTTTAAAATTTATTTTTTGACAGTTTTTTCTCTCCCTCTACACTCTGGCGATGACATCACACACTGTGACATGAACATTCCGTGCAATACACACCCATTATAATCTCAGAATTTCTCCAAAAATGATCATGGTCATTGAACAGGGATTGATAAAAAACTATATGACCTATCGAAACGTGGATTACTACACCGATACACAAGACTTGTGTCTACTGTTTAAAGTTTAAATGGAGTCTCTAGGTCAAATTATGCCGGAGAAGTAGACGTTTGAAAATCTCCAATTATTGTTCTTTTTCCTTCATTTTTTTTCAGCCATCCCTTTCACTTCAATGCACAATTTTGGGCAGTTTTTCGCGACTTACGTTGTGGAAAATTTGTATTCTGTAGAGAAAAGTAATAGCAAACCGATCCCGATCAAACCGCACGTTTTGATTTATAATTAGTCCTGCAACTCAGCGAAGCTTTATGCTGCTTTATTCTGTAACAATTAATTCCTAGGCAGCGCACATGTGCACATAATGCATTTAGGACAGTTGTGCTCCTTATAAAGTGGTTAATCACTGTGTTGGGTTGAGTTCTACTAGTTTTCATTCCAACTAGTTTTCCTGAACGGAGATCACGTTGGCTGCAGTAATCAGTGAAGTGTTGGGGTTATATTATTTATATGTGTGTCAATAAATAGTGAGTGGCTTGTTGGTGCCAAAGCCTATAAAATCAAAGGTCTCCTTCATCACCAGGCTGCCGTATGAGTGTTCCCCGGCCTCGGCCCTGTCTGGCTGAAGAATGGCTGCTCCTGCTGCAGGTCATCCTGCCAGGCCTCCCATAAATCCCACCAGCGTTACCTGTCTTCTGGCACTTCCTTGATAACTCTCGTTATTGCTGATGACCTGCAGGCGAAGCTCCACTTTGGGCCTCGTCACCTCCGGGAAGCTCTCCCGCGTCGCCTCACCTCTGCTTTTAAAAGCCATAAACTCCTGGCCGACAAGTTAGCCAGGAGACAAGAATCACAGGCGGTGATTATTTGATATTGTAAAGTGAATTACACCCTCCACAGACACCGTCCTCCTCTTCTTCCCGGAGGAAGGGAAGCTTTCCGGTGTTTTCTCAGAGATGTGTGCAGCTTTATGAGGCTCCTCAATCACAGGAGGAAGAGTGTTGGAGTCTCAGCCCAACCCCGGGCCACAATCAAAGTTTGAAGTCTCTGTCAGCGCTGAGCTGGAATAATAAAAGAGAGAAAAAACAGGCTGTGATGTAACGTTTCCGCTCAGCGATGATCATTCCACACAGAGTAATCAATGTGGGATATGAGAGGATTCTTAACAGGGGCGCAGGTGGGATTTATGGACTGGGGGGACGAAGCTCACCACATGATTTCAACTCAATGAGTTAATCTTCCACTCCATGCCTTAACCAAAATATGTTTTATTACAACATTTTTAAATGAACTGTAGTGTAAACAACAACCAGCATATTAACATAAATAAAAATAAGTTTGTGCATGAAATTCCCAGAGCAGCCAAACAAATTTACTGACTTGAAGCTGACTCAATGAAGGACCCAAAAACATCTCTCCTCCTTTATTACCCTGAACATACTGCTGGGCAAAAAAGCCTAAATTTGGTGCCTTTCGCACATTCTAATGCCACTATTCCATCTTAATCATTGCATATTTTAATGAATTATTGTAAGGGATGATAAAGGTTCTTATATGTTTTATTTAAGGCGTCATATTTTGACAATCTTCTTGTAAATTCTGTGGTGGATTCTGCTAACACATCCATGTGCTCTTATTTTGAAGGCGGGTCTAACACGTTCTTACCGTAAAGCCTTATGGTGTTTTCAATTTAAACTGAAAGTCTGAACTTGGAGCCCGAAATAACATTGAAAATTGTGACATTCGTGTAGACCAGGGGTCTCAAAGTCAAATTACCTGGGGGCTGCTGGAGGCAGTATCAAAATGACCCAAAAAAGACACAAATTATTAAAAAAAGACACAAAATTATTAAAAAAAGACACACAATTATTAAAAAAGACACAAAATGAAAAAAACTAAATAACTGAAAAAAGACACAAAATGACACAAAAAAGACACAAAATGACAAAAAACTAAATTACTTGAAAAAGAAACAAAATGATCAAAAAAAAGACACAAAATTACTATTAAAAAAATGACTGAAAAAACAGGTGTCATATTTTGACAGTCTTTTTGCAAATTCTGTGATGGATTCTGCTAACCATGTTCTCTTATTTTGAAAGCTTCATGTGTTTGCTTTCATTTTGAAGGCGGTCTAACACGTTCTTACCGTAACTCCTTATGGTGTGTTCAATTTACACTAAAAGTCTGAACTTGGAGCTCGAAATAACGTTAAAAAAATTCTGACATTGGTGTAGACCTTGAACGCACCATTAGCCGGACTCTCTATATGTGCTACAATGTAAATAGTCTAACGGAACATTAATCCTCTGTTTTTCCGGCGATTTTTGTAGCAGAAAGTGGGGGGACGCATCAGGATCACTATGAATCTGGTCCCTAGTGCCTTCTGCAGATACAGATACATGGATGTAATGTTTCCGCTCAGCGATGATCATTCCCATCCACACAGATTAGAGTGTAGATTAGTGAATGCGGGATATGAGAGTGTGGACTCTAAGCGGTGCTCCAGTATGAAGCACCTTTCTTAACATAAACACTGCTCTTAAAACCCTCGTGTGGAATATAGAGCTGGAGAAGCGGCGCGGCGGCCCTGGGAGGCTGTTCACTCTAGTGCTGATAGTTGTTAAAACCCTGTGTGCTTCACTTCAAATGGCTTTAGAACAGCTTGCGGATGCGAACAGGGCAATAGAGCAACACCATAATACACTGTGGGATGTTCACCTCAGGCTAACACTCTGTGATGCTAAGCACCTCTCTCAAAGCTGCCAAAGGAACTCCATTGATTTCTCTCTTTGTTTGTGGACTTGTTTCCATTGTGGGATTTGAGGGAGGAACAGAAAGCCTCTCACCGAGCAGCTTCCCCACCACCGATAGTTTAAAACAAAAAATCAATCAATTAACATGATTCCTGTTTCTCTCTCTCCGGCCTCCGAAGGTTTGGAAACTGGGTCAAAGTGAGAAGTAACGTGTGATGAGTTTAGGGTTGCCAACTCCCTGAAAAATAAATAAGGGACGGCTCTTTGGCAGGGCCAAAAATTACTAAAAAAAGACAAAAAATGACTGAAAAAACACTAAATTACTTAAAAAAAGACACAAAATGACCAAAAAATACACATAATTACCAAAGCACAAAATTACAGGGCATTTTTTTTTTTAGCTCAACTCAGCTCATCTTTATTTGTAGCACTTTAAAACAACCACAGCCGCAACAAAGTGCTGTACATAAACAAACAGAACAAAAAAAATAAAATAAATAAAACAGGAATAAACACTAAAATGAATAGTTTCATTGCTTTAAAAACAAAAACAAAAAAAATTAAAAAACAATAGATAAAAGCAAACGATTTAATGCAATATTTTGTGTTTAATATTTTTTTGTGATTTTCTGTCAATTTTTGTGTGCGTTTTTATGTGTTTTTTATGTGTGTGTTTTTTGTAATTTTTGGGTGTTTTTTGTAAATGCTGAATGCAAACTGCAGAATATGAAAAACCATATACCATATACCAACCAGCAAAAAAGAAAGATCAGTCAGTCCACCGTGGCTTTATAGATGTTATTGCACACTTTTTCCACCCAGGTGTTTCCTTTTTCCCATTTCTCTTGGTATTTTTCTCGGGGAAGTACTAGTGGCACTATTGCTCGAAGGTAAAAGCATGTCGGCGTCTCTTTTAGTCGCCTATGCATGCTGCTTTGTTGTCGACCTTCTCCACGAGCATCAGAACCTCCTCGACCAATGGGAAGAGCGTATTCTGTATCGTCATACTTGTGTGTGAAAATGCTGTCATCTCATTGGTCACAGAGCAGGACAGGGCAAGTTTACGGTAAGTTTTCATATAATGTGCCCTGTTATTCATTTTCCATTGACTATTTTTTGACTGTCACAGTAAAACGGCACAAAGTGCGTCCCTTTTCACTTCAATACGGGACGGGTGCTTTTATTTAACTAATAGAAATTAGCCCTCAAATTACTCAACTTCACCAGTCTGCTTTTTGCACATCTGCACATAGCACTTTTGGCCTATACCAGGTATTAACTCTTCATTTAGGGGTATTAGCTCTGCAATGACCATGTGTCAATGATTTTATATATGCGTATGGTGTTTCTTTGACTGTTTTCTTAGACTTTTATTGGGTCTTATTCTATTATCGTTGTGTACCTTGTCTTGTGTGTCCGGCTGCAAAACGAATCTCCCTTCAAGGGACTAATAAAGTGATTCTGATTCTGATTTGTTTCTAAATACGGGAAGATTCTGTTTTCCAAGGGGCGGTTGGCGACCCACGATGAGTTCCATGACTGTCCAACCAGTTCAAACTACATTAAGGTTTTTTTTCTGCTTATTTAATGTTTTACCAAAGTGCATCTTGCAGCACTTGTTGTGTCCTTGTTGTGACAATGCTTTTAGAGGCCTATAATCTCACTGTCACAGTCTCCACTTTAACAAAGCGAGAACACTTTGGTGCTTTCCCATCATCACAACAATCCCTCGTCTGCATGACGCTCCTGACAGCAGTTTAGCTTCCTGAAAGAGACAATAGCAGAAAGAGCTCCATTAAGTGCTGATGACTGTTTGTGCTGCTTTATGTTCAGCCACAGTCCTGAAGTGAGTAAATAGAAAAAGTCGAGATCTATTCAGATTTGTGCTGCGTCCTTTTCTGTCGACAGGAACCATCTGCCCAGCGGCACTAAAACCAGATTAGATGCTGTCAGCTGCTGTCTGCAGAGGAAGAATCCCACCTGGAGAAGGAGCTACAAGCTAAATGAATAATGCTAGCATGAAAAGCAATTCACTTTTTATTGCTAGTTGAGCTGTATATATTTCAGCTGTTTATCTCCCTGCTGCACACAGACAGCACTCTGATGTTATCGGCTGCTTTTAGACCTTTTTTAATGCCAAGTCTTCATTATATATCCTCCAGGACTGCATGATATCATCACATGCTTGGGCTCGTTTTACAAATGTTTAGTTTCTAAGTGAACCTGACTTTCCATCGAGAACATTCAGTCCATTCGAGGCCTGTAAAATCCTGCACAGGCTGCTGAATATCAGTAAGAGTTCCAGCTGGATGTTTCCTGCAGTTTGTGCTTGAGGGAGCTGCTTGTTTTTGTTTTTTTTCCAAAATATTTTTATTGTCAATTTTCAGAATAACAAATAACATACATACACAAATAATAATAAAAGGCAAATAAATAAAAACTATACACAAACTATAACATGTCAAAACAGAGTATACACTGTAATAAATGATTCTGTAGTCATTTCATTTTACTTAATATATTTGATAAAATGTATTAAATATAAATGTGTACTTGATTTTGAGGCAGTTGTTTAAGTAACTTTCATATAAAATGTTTGAGATAGAATCTACTTATTTTGATCACATTAAATGTAATCTTTATGTTTCTGTAATTCTAAATCAAGAGAATTTTGAATGAATCCAACACAATAAAATTAGTCTGTTTTTGATTGACAGGCACTTCCTGTTAAGTTGTTATGAACTCAACTTGCAACGTAGTTAGTTTTAATCAATAATATTGCGTGCAATCTGTTGCCTCAATTTTACTGTCTTTTTTTTGCAGTGTACACAATATAATGTCGGAGTTCAATGTCCATTTGAGTGCATCAGAATTGAATCTCCACTTAAATGTATCAAATGTCACAGTAGGTACTCTTCAAGAACACACGATAATAATAATAATAATAAAAAATAAATAAATAAAATAAAAATATAGATGAATAAATAAAGAAACGAGACAAAAAAACAAATAAATAAAAATCTTGACACATACCATAACATACCAAAACAAATTACAAACAAAGAGGCACAATATAATGTCAAAAGTGAGTGTCCACTTGAGTGAGTCCAATATGTCAGACTAGGTACTCTTTAGGGGGGTTAACTATAGTTCCAAGTGCTCCAGGATAGGTCAAGTCAAGTCAAGTATAGTTTATTTGTCCCAACTTGGGCAATTTGTTTGCAGTCTAGGTGTATAAAATACATTAAAAAAACAATACATTCCAACACGCATACATACAACAGATCACAGCCTCATTATATGTATATCTAAAAATAAAACAAAACAAAAACAATAGTGCAACAGAAGGCAATTCCAGGTGAATTGTCAACCACATAGGTCCCCAACCTCAACATTAACTCCATACACCATAGAATTTCTGTAAGTTGCCGGATATCTCGTACCTCAGTTTTTCAATGTGGAGGATTCCTTCCAGCTCCCTCAGCCAGGCTTCGAATTCAGGTGGTGAGTCAGATTTCCACATTTTAAAAATTCATCTTTTGGAGCTGCTTGTTGTGAGGCTGTTCTCAGGGTCTTAGAAGCCCTCCAGACATTTTTAGTATGAATGGGTGCATGATTCTCCTGCTCCTGCTGGACGGTGAGTCCTCCCAGACCACCGTGTCCTGGGTCCGATCCAGGCTCTGCTCCCATTTGGCAGCAGGCTGAATACCTGCAGCCTGAATACCTGCAGGCTGAATACCTGCAGTCTGAATACCTGCAGGTAGAGACGGCCAGAGGGCGGCTGTGTAAAGACCCTCGTCTGGCTAAAGAGCCGGACACTCACCAACACCATGTCACATGTTGAAACAAGAAAGAATATCAGTTATTTACTGTGGGGAAAACGTATTGAAACTAAGTTCTTTGTCACACCACGGTGAGGTGGTGTTTTATTTTGTGTCCTGGTCTTGTTAGTTTCTGTGTTATTTTGAAATAGTAACTCTGCTCTCGTTTCAGGTCACTTGCACTTCTGATTGTCTCGTCACGTGACTTGGAACAAACCAATAGGAAAAAATATCAATGGAATAGCCACGGGATATGACTGTCATTAACTTGTATTGTTACGAAATCCGTGTCAGTTTCACGGAAATTTGAGTGATTCCGTGGCTATTCCACGGATTTTGAGTTAAGCGAATCCGTGGCTATTTCACGGATTCCTGTGAGACCAGGTTCGCTGACTTTACAGACTGTTGTCATCTTTCTTCAGGAAACGAAACAACACTCTCTCCTCCATACTGCACGCTCCAGCAGTGCAGACTAATGAGTGTGACTTCACTGTTTTGCAGTGAAACATGCCCTCATGGATTAAAGTTATCGATAAACTCGGAGTCACACTGTTCTGATGGATCAGACAGTTTGAGTTCCTGTTTCCCTTTTTTACTCTTTATATGTTGTGACAATATTGGCAAGCTGTTCAAACTCCCATCGAGACTCTCTGCAGTCAAAATGTTTGACCTCGCTACCCACAGAAGCTCCGCCTCCGCCTAATATGCATAATCATTTAGAGTTTTAGAGAGGCTGACCGAGGTCAACTGAATGCTTCATGTAATGATCTGGAAGCTAAAGCTGAGCTCCACCTGCTGCTGAGGCCTGATTTTAATAAGAGGAAGCTCTGTGAGTCTTTGTGGCTTCTCTGCAAAAACCAACTGACAAAAATAGGGAATAAATAACTACAATTAAGCAAATACATGCTTGAAACAAGTAAAAAATATCTGCCAGTGCAGTAAGTCTTTAAAGTAGAAAATATCTACTGGATAGGCACTGGAAATCCAGTGATGTGTTGAAATAAAATTTTGAGCAATTGTGGCTTGAAAAGCACAACTTTAGTAACATTAAAAAAAGCCAGAAATACTTGAAACGAGGCAGAAAATGCTTTTGAAACAGTGTCATATATCAATAAAATAGTTACACAAAATTCTGCTTTTACATGCGTGAGTGTGAGAAATTGTTTCGGCTAGAATTTCGGATCTCAAATTTGCGATCAAAAAATTCAAATTTATCTTTAAAAAAATCACAAATTTAAGAGAAAAATAAATCAAAAATTTACAATAAAAAAAACATCACATTTTTGAGGAAAAAGACAAATTCACGATATAATAAAAAAATCACACATTTACAATAAAGAAATTAGAATTTACAGGGAAAAAAACACAAATTTACAATTAAAAAAAATCAAAATTACAAGAAAAAAAATTCGAACTACATAGACCTAAATCTCTCAACTGGAGCCAATATTTTAGATAAAAACTCACCATATTCAACAGTTGAATAGATTGAAAAGCATGGAAAGCTCACAATGTCAATCCTAAAGACAAGTCTTTAAACAATAAGATAATTACATACAGACATTATAATAAAACAATGTTTAAATAAGCACATAAAGCTATGGTCAGTAGGTGAATTCTACTCAAAACAATATACTTAAGATACTATTGCTATAAGAAGAAAATACTTGGTGAGCTTGATGTTTTTTGCAGTGTGACTCTGTGTTGGAGTTTGATAGAGAGTAATATTCTTCTCAGGCAAAACTAATGAAAGTCATGCATTAAAATCCTTGTCATGTTTTTTACTGGTTCTGCTTATGATCTGCAGAAATCAAAATGTCATAACTACTTGTGTTGCAGAGCAGAAGAAGAAGAAGAAGAAGGAAAAGAAGAAGCAGAAGAAGCAGATTTTGAGTCTTAGCTTTTTACGATGAATTGGCTTTTTCTCAAAGTGACACTAAAAATGAGTTTTTGTGTATCTAATTCTCTGAAGATGAGGCCATGTTGGATTGAGAAGGAGTCTGCCTGATGCACTGAGAGAAAGAGATTAAAGTGAAACAGAGAATTGAGCATTTCATCCTCATGCACGTCACGTGGAAATCAGTGACGCCGACAAACTGACAAACATGCAAATGAAGAGCAACTTTCCCCCCGAGCAGCCTGATCGCTGCGCCCCGTAGTATAAATCACATGTGTGGGTTAGGGGTCATATAAATCTGCTTAAAAAGCACATACGTCCACATGACTTCCAACAGAGGTCAGCCATACATCACACGCTCCCCGCCACTGATGCACATCGCAATGTTTTTTTAAAGCACATTAGAAGAGGCGTCCCCGAGCACGAGTCAATCAAAGTCACGCCTTCATCTTCTGTCCTCCACACAGGCTCAGAGAGGATATAGCTGAGATCTCTAGGTCTGAATACAAAATACAAATTTACAATGAAAACATCACAAATTTACAATAGAAAAATTGAAATTCACAAGAAAAAAAATCACAAATTTGCAAGAAAAAAAATCACAAATTTGCAAGAAAAAAATTCACAAATTTCCAAGAAAAAATCACAAATTTACAATAAAAAAACACAAATTTACAATAAAAAAAATCACAAATTCACCAGAAAAAAAATTCAAATTTACAACAAAAAAAATCACAAATTTATAAGAAAAAATATCACAAATTTACAAGAAAAAAAATCACAAATTTACAAGAAAAAAAATCACAAATTTACAAGAAAAAAAATCACAAATTTACAAGAAAAAAAATCACAATTTTACAAGAAAATACCTACAAATTTTACGAGAAAAAAATCTCCATGTCACATGTCACACCGCTGCTCATCCAGCTCCACTAACCATTCCTATTTGTAATGTTAAACATTTGTATGCCAATAAAATAATTGTAGACAAAATTCTGCTTTCACATACGTGAGTGTGAGAAATTGTTTGGGTTAGAATTGTTTCCTAGGATTGTTAGGAAAAATCTCAAATTTGCGATAAAAAAAATCACAGATTTACAATAAAAAAATTCTAATTTACAAGAAAAAAAATCACAAATTCACCAGAAAAAAAATCACAAATTTACAAGAAAAAAAAATCACAAATTTACAAGAATAAAATTCAAATTTGCAGGGAAAAAAATCACAAATTTACACTAAAAAAAGACACAAAAGGACCAATAAAAGACACAAAAGGACCAAAAATAGACACAAAGACATTTTGGATTAAAAAATGGACAAACTCCATAGAGTTAACATTATGAATATGAATGGTTTGAATCATGCACACATCTTTATGACAGCTATCTTACTCCATAAGAGAGGAGTCATTGTTGTGAGCCTGTCTGCTGCAGCCTGCTGCACCATGCGACCATGAGCAGCGTGCACAGCGTGCAGCGTGCACGGCGTGCAGCGTGCACGGCGTGCAGCGTGCACGGCGAGGATCGTGCACGGCGAGCAGCCACATGTGACCTGCTCATAACTCAGTCACATGTAAGGAGGAGCTCCAGTGACCTGTCCACACTCGGCAGCTCGGCCTCTAACTCATGTTCCTCCTCACACATTTATGAGGAGCCGAGCCTGACAAGCAGAACATATTGATGTGTGTGTTGGGATTAGACTTTATGGTTCAGGTGCGGCTGTGTGTGTGTGTAGAAACTAAGTATTTTTTTCTATTTACAGTCCTTAACAAATTCATCAGACCACCTTTCAACCTCTAATCAAAACAGAAAGTATGTTCCTGCAAAAACTGGTCAGGTTAGGACGACAAAATCAGTTGTTTTTGTAAGAAAAACAGCTGATTTGTCATTTGTCCTGTTTGTTTTTTGTCTATGATACAAGTACGTCAATTCTGTTTATAGTAAACATGATATATTACATTAGCTATACATTTCAAATATATGAAAGATTTATATTTGTTACTCTGAATTATAAACAAACATTGTTTTGATTTATTCTGATTGATTTTCTAATGATACAATCAGTTTTTAACGCCTCACACAGATCATAGACGTTTTATTTTAATTTTGTCCAAACAAAATAAACAGTATGCAGTGTGTTTACATTTACGAGTTAACCATCAAATGTTTCTTATTGTGTCTTAAAAATATTAATCATAATTTTGACTTTTGATTTATGAGGAGCTGAGCCTGACAAGCAGAACAAATTGATGTGTGTGTTGGGATTAGGGTTTATGGTTCAGGTGCGGCTGTGTGTGTGTGTGGAAATTAAGTTTTTTTTTTTCATAAAAACAAGAAATCACAAATATTTTTTAAATCATTCAAAAGCTTGTTTAAAACTCAAATTTTAGTGTTATTTATTATAAGTGAATTCAACTTTTTATAGCCAGATGTGCGCCAGAAAATAATCATGCAGAACTTTCACCCACCAAATTCATGGATAATAATAATATTTATAATTAAGAACTAAAAATCTAATTTGGGTTAGAGCGCTTCTACATACTGCTGCATTAACCATCATAGAAAAATAAAACATAATTTTGGTGATTACTAATGCTGCTTATTTAGGACAGCTGTGGTCTAATACATCTGTTAAGCTCTCACATTTTAGCTAATAAATACATTTTATTCATGAAGATTCACATTTAATCAGAATCCATATTGAACATTATTCAGTTGTTTTGACTTTGTGTTACCAGAAGATTAAAAAGATCCAAAACTCAACCGTTTGAGTTTTTAAATAAAGTCATAATCCCCAAAAGTTTTCTTTCTAGATTTCTAACATTTGTTGTTTCAAATTTGTGTGTTTTTTATTCAGACATGGCAGCTCATTTTGCATAAAAAAATGTCATTCCTCTGATATTCGTTATTTGTCAAAAATGACCCCTAAGACAGGATGTTGTTGTCCTCTGTTGGTTTTCAGCTTTCATGGAAATATGAACAAAGACTGTTTAACTTTTTCATTTATTTTTTGTCATTTCTAGGAAAAACCATCACATTTCAAATAGAAAAACGATCATTAGGGAGTTTTCCTCTGCTGTTAAAAACACAGTGGCGGGGAAACTTTTGACCCCTAAGACAAAACAAGGGTTAATGAATGAACAGTGCACAATACCACACACACACACACACAGACACACACACATCCTTCTTCTCTTTTGTAAGCCTAGACTTGTTAGAACTCTATATTTTATAGATGTGTGCTTTTATTTGCTTGTTTTGTTAGCCTCTTCTATGAAAAGACAATTCCTTCAACCATAACTAAATACACACACATGCACGCACACACACACACACACACACACACACACACACACACCTCTACATCAGCTCCTCCAACACATTCCTGCAGATAATAATCCTGTTTTCAGATATTGATGATGCATCGCTGCAGTTCAGGTTAGATCCAGAGCTGAGTGTGTGTGTGTGTGTGTGTGTGTGTGTGTGTGTGTGTGTGTGTGTGTGTGTGTGTGTGTGTGTGTGTGAGTGTGTGTATCATGGCAGATAAAATGTAAAGAGCTGGAAGAGCTTCAGCGTGTTAAAGCAGCCAGAACTGCTGGAATTGGTTTGCTGCCAAATTGACACAAGCTGAAAAGTGAGTAACACCTCCGTCAGGGTCCTGAGGGAGGAGAGGGATGTTCAGATATATATATATATATATATACATATATCTTTATATATATATGTATATATAGGAAGCAAGGGCAGATTAACATGTTAGATACATAACTATCACGTTCATACAGGGTGCATTATCTCCATTTGTACTATTTGTGCTCACAATACCAGTATTTCTCTCAGATGGAGGAAATATCTACACTGATAAGAATATTTGTTGTATTTACAGTAAAACACTGTCAAATTGCATGAGAAATAGGGCGTAAAATAAAATATTGCACATCACCACAATAGACACTTTTAATTACCATAAATCAAGGAATAGTACAAAACTTTTGAAAACACACAGTTTTACTGTAAAAAATATATTAAAAAATAATGTAAAATTAAGAAAACAACATAATGTCACAAGGACACAATTACCCTAAAAATAAAAGGAATATTCTGTCTAAATTACAGTTTTTGCTGATATTTACATTTAAATTTACAGTACAAAACACACTCACTGTATTTTTTACAGTAGTTCTGGCGACCACAGCTGATGGGATTTTACCGTAAATTAAACACATTTTTTTACAGTGTAAACGTAAAATTAAATATTTAATATCACCGTAGTAGACGCTTTTAATGACCCTAAATCAAGGAATAGTACAAAACTTTTAAACTGTAGAAAACACAAAGTTTCTTTCATGTAAAATTAAAGGAGAATTACCATTTTTTCACTAGGACACAATTTCCCTGAAAAATAACGTGAATATTGAGTTTACATGACAGTTTTTGCTAATATTTAGATTTAAATTTATAGTTGAAAACCCACTCACTGTAATTTTTACAGTGAAGTTCTGGCAACCACAGCTGCCGGACACACACACACTCTTGTGTAAGCCTAGTCTTGTTAGAACGCTATATTTTATAGATGTGTGCTTTTATTTGCTTTACTTGTTATTTAGAATAAATCTCTTGATTAGAAATGCTGTCTATTTAGTGTTTAATATTTAATTCATTTAAGGTTGTACACTATGAACGATATGTTAGCCTCTTCTATGAAAATAATTCACATTTTTTTCAACCATTACTAAATACACACACACACACTTCATTATTATATTTTAGCTCCTGCACCACAGTCACTGTGGCTTTACTGATGTTTAAGTGTAGAAAAGTGCATAAGTTGGGCACAAATAATTCCTTTTCAGAGCCCAAAAGATTAAATCTACATATCTTTTTATCCAAAACGCCTCCACATATATTCATTCGCTCCTTTTTAGCTCCATGAACTTGTTTTCACCCTGAACACATGACAACGTGGAGACAAATGTCCAATTCAGCGTCACAAGCCGCCACTGTAGAAATGGGAAGCACACATTATCACCTTTATCTGTAATCTAATGAGTCAAACAGAATGATTTTACACATTCTCTGTCGCTGAACGCAGTGACAATAAACACGCAGCTTGCAGCTTTATTGGCCCATTCGGGTGTTATCGAGCCAGTTGCGTGCTCTCCGAGGCCGCTCCACGTGCCGCCGGCTTCATGAAAAGACGTATTGAGTGCACAGAAAATGGGCTCTCAGCTCGGAGGAATATCTAAAGAAGTGAGAGTGATGAAATGACTTCAGAGCGGGAAGGGAAGTCAGCAGAACTGGAAGCATGAGTGTGAAGTTTATTAAAGTTCCTCCCGTCACTCAGAGGCTCCGCTGATACCGTTGGAAAACAACAACGACATGCATAATTCAACAAATAATTCAAATAATACAAATAATTCATCAAACAAACGTTGGAGCCTCTTCCCCTCTCACAGATCTGTTAATAATCCTCTCTGTGTGTGAGGAGCTGCAACAATCAGAAGACACTTTGTTCCTCAGAAACACGCTGAAGGATTAAGTGCACATGTCAACAAAGAGACGCTTGTTGATGCAGCGATGAATGTTCACATCCAGCCAGCCGACTGGAGTCTCTGCAGGATGTGATCACAGGATGAGAGAGCGGCTCTCTGTCCGTGTGGAGCAGCTGCTCACACAGACCGCCTCTATGCTGCCGGACACCTGAACCTCCATCTGAGTCAGCTGCAACCTGCAAAAAACCTCCATCTGACACGTCTCACCATGAAACACACTGCAGAAAAGGGTCTAAAAACCAGATAAAAACAGTAAATCTGAGGGAAATGATCTTGCTGCATGGACAGAAAATTTACTTTGACAAGATTTCTTAATTTAGGATTATTAAATCTAGAAATAAGCATGTTGAACCTCACATTTTACTGACTTTATTTTATTTGCATATGAAATAATTCTATTTTGATAATTTTGTGTAATTTTTTTGTCATTTTGTGTATTTTTTAGTCATTTTCAAATCTAGTTTTGTCAAAATTTGTTTCTATTTCGAAAATTTTGTGTCTTTTTTTGGTAATGTGTCTTTTTTTTTGTCATTTTTACATCTATTTTTGGTCAATTTGTTTCTATTTCGATAGTTTTGTGTCATTTTTTGGTCATTTTGGGTCTTTTTGTAATCATTTTTACATCTATTTTTGGTCAATTTGATCATATTTACATCTTTTTTTGTTAAAATTTGTTTCTACTTTGATAATTTTGTGTCATTTTTTGGTCATTTTGGGTCTTTTTGTAATCATTTTTACATCTAGTTTTGGTCAATTTGATGATATGTACATCTAGTTTTGGTCAATTTGATGATATTTACATCTATTTTTGGTCAATTTGTGTCTTTTTTGATCATTTTTACATCTATTTTTGGTCAATTTGTTTCTATTTCGATAATTTTGTGTCATTTTTTGGTCATTTTGGGTCTTTTTGTAATCATTTTTACATCTATTTTTGGTCAATTTGATCATATTTACATCTATTTTTGGTCAATTTGTGTCTTTTTGATCATTTTTACATATATTTTTGGTCAATTTGTTTCTATTTTGATAATTTTGTGTCATTTTTTGGTAATTTTGTGTCTTTTTTAGTAATTTTTACATCTATTTTTGCTCAATTTGTTTCTATTTCGTTCATTTTCTGTCGTTTTTTTGGTCATTTTGTGTCTTTGTGTAATCATTTATACATTTACATTTTATTTGCATATGAAATAATCACCCTGAATATTAGTGAATGCCAAACCACTCCTCAGCCATTTCATTTCAATAGTTGTTTGATTCTTTTAGGGCTGTAGACAACTGAAGATCTTGCTGCATGGACAGATAATTTCACTTGACAAGATTTCTTGAATTAAGATTATTAAATGTAGAAATAAGCATGTTGAACACTTAAAATAAGGAATTAACTCATAAAACTCCTTATCAGATGGTGAGGTCCATCAGAGCAGAAAGATGTTTCTCTTTGCACAGTAATGTATATTTACCTTCTCTGGTTCTGAAGCACATCACAAATAATGGATCAACACATGATGGAGGAGCTCCTCCTCAACGTTCCTTCACACGTGTGCAGATTACTGCTGCTAGGACCGATGGTCCTCGGGGTGTTCGGCTCCATGTTGCTCTGTTTATTTCTGTCTTTACATTTTTCACCACCAACCATCTATTTTTGGTGATTTTGTGTTTTTTTCAAGCATTTTTACATCTGTTTTTGGTCAATTTGTTTCTATTTCGATAATTTTGTGTCATTTTTTGGTAATTTTGTGTCTTTTATAGTCATTTTTTACATCTAGTTTTGGTCAATTTGTGTATTTTTTGATAATTTGGTGTCATTTTTTGGTCATTTTGTGTCTTTTTGTAATCATTCATACTTCTATTTTTGGTCATTTTGTGTCTTTTTTAAATCATTTTTACATTTAAATTTTATTTGCATATGAAATAATCACCCTGAATTTGGTGATTTTGTGTTTTTTTCAAGCATTTTTACATCTGTTTTGGTCAATTTGTTTCTATTGCGGTAATTTTGTGTAATTTTTGGTTATCTTGTGTCTTTTTTAATCATTTTTACATCTAGGTTTGGTCATTTTGTGGCTTTTTTGATACATTTTGTGTCTTTTTTTGTCATTTTGTGTCATTTTTTTGGTTATTTTGTGTCTTTTTTTAATCATTTTTACATTTACATTTTAGTTGCATATGAAATAATAACCCTGAATTTTGTGATTTTGTGTTTTTTTCAAGCATTTTTACATCTGTTTTTGGTCAATTTGTTTCTATTTTGGTAATTTTGTGTCATTTTTTGGTCATTTTGTGTCTTTTTTTAATCATTTTTACATTTACATTTTAGTTGCATATGAAATAATCACCAACAAGCACCAACGTTTCCACCAATTACAAAAAAAACCCTGAGATATTTTCAGCCCTCCACCTTCGTACACGTCCCTCTGCTCATCTGTTTTTTTCATTTGGTCCGCTTCCGTTTCTGCTCTTGTCTTTGCTCTTTAAAGAAAAACACTTGACGACCAGGTAGATTCGAATTACCCTTGTGTTGTCTCTTTTACCTTGCAGGTTTGTGCATCATTATTTCTGTGTAACTAAAGTTCAATGTCCTGTAATTTCCTATTATTGTTCCAAATGCTGCAGTGGGATTTCTTAAATCAGAGCTGCTCTGATCTAAATCAAGCAGAAGTTTCCTGTAAAGAGACTGAGACTGTTGGTCAGATTTCTGTGTGTTTATCAAAACATATTTAATGCATATTTAAACTGCTTTACGTCAGACATTTTAATACATCTTCAAATTAATACACAACAATCTGTGAGAGAAAACAGACTGAATACAAAACGACCAAAAGTCTCAATTATTATACTGTGAAAGCGCCCTAAAATATACAACCTGTTCTGGTTTGACACTTTATTTTATTACATAATTCCACATGTGTTCCATCATACTTATATGTGTTTAAGTTAATAACAAGTTATGTATGTTAATAATGCTAATAATACGTTTATATACTACATTACTATGTGTTATACATACATATATATATAAATATTATTGTTATATAACTGAATATAGTAAATTAACATAGGAAGAAGGAATTTAATAAGCTTTGACTTCTTCCTTTTGAACACAAACAAGTGTTGAGTCTTGTTGTTGTTTCATTTTGTGTTGCTGTCTTGTATTTTTATTGTTCATTTGTTTTTAATTGCTCATCTTATATTTTGTGTTGAAATAAATTCTAAATCAATCAATCAATAGTTTATTTCAATGGACACTGTAAAAAATAATCTGTTTCATTTACGGTAAAATACCGGCAACTGTGGTCTCCAGAACTTCACCGTAAAAATTACAGTGAGTGGATTTTCTATTCTAAATTTAATGTAAATATCAGCAAAAACTGTAATTTAGACTGAATATTCCCGTTATTTTTAGGGTAATTGTGTTATTCATTCACACATCATGGTATTTCTCCATCAATTTAGCATGAAAATGTTATATTTTTTACAGTAACCGTGCATTTCTTCCAGTTTATGACAGTAAAAGTTTTGTGCTATTCTTTGATTTTACGGTAATTAAAAGTGCCTACTACGGTGATATACAATTTTTAATTTCACGCCCTATTTCTGATGTAATTTGACAGAGTTTTACTGTTAATTCTACAAACATTTTTTTTTACAGCGGAGATATAAAGAACAAGCATTGAAAGAGAAGGTCCAAACTTCTGCCTGCTGCTGTGTTTGTGTTTGTTGATCAGAAACTCTCCGCTGCTTCCTTCATGAGTGATTGACAGCTTCATTAATTGGTCGACTTGTCAGAACGGCGTCTTTCCAACAACGAGCCTGAAGCGCCGCGCCGCTCAGCAAGGACGAAGACCTCCACACCAAGCTGCTGCTGCTGTTTCTGATTCTGTTCCTGCTTTTCTGTTGTTTCTGATTCTCTCTGGGAACAAACAAGGACACTTTAATGACGCAAAGTCACAAAGATGTTTGTGTCAAATGAACAGACGCAGACTGACAACGCAGAGTTAATCTAAAGGTCCACCAGCTCACCCTCACATTTTACTGACTTTATTTTATTTGCATGTGAAATAATCACCCTGAATATTAGTGAATACCAAACTACTCCTCAGCCATTTCATTTCAATAGTTGTTTGATTATTTTAGTACGGAAGCCCTAAACGTCCATGCATTCATATATATTTTTCCCTCCCATTTGTTTTTCCGAGGTAACGAGATAATTTTCTGTAGATCTGTAGTCCAGATGCGTAGCCAGTAATGGATCTACTCACTGCTTACTCACTGGTCCACCCAGCCAAGTTTGATAAAAACATATTTTGTTACAAAAAAAATATAAACATGTATGTAAGAAAGGAAATAAATAAGTAATTGTATTTGTAACCCGGCCCGTGTGAGCCTCTCCACACCCTGGAACTCTGTTTTGTGTTGTTTATGATGCTCAACTTTAAACAGTACCAGTAAACAAGATTAAAGGCCGTTGTTGTGTCCTTACTGGTTTCCACACTAACTGGTTGATCTGCACAGTTTATGTTACGCGTGAGCTGTCCGTGGTGCTGAAACAACACTTGCTGTTAATGTGAGAATTCTGTCTGATGCCATGTCAACTAATTGACCATAAAAGAAACAGAATTACCAATTAAAGACACAAAATGAACAAAAAAGACATACAATGACCAAAAAAACATACAAATTGACCAAAAAAAACACACAAAATTACTAAAAAAGACGTATAATAGCCAATAAAAAGACACAATTGATAATGATTTTGGTTATTATCAATAATACCATGTTAAATTTTGAGATATCAGCATAAAATGGATGCATTAGGAAAACATAACTTCAGTGATGATTATTCTATGAATTGATTAAAAAAAACCTCCAAACTGAAAACAGAGCCTAAAAGATCATTTTATCATTTATCCTTTATTTGTTTTCTTGAGGAATCAACCCCTCATTTACAATGATGTCGAGAGTACAGAGAAAACACAAAACACATGCAAAAACATTAAAACAGTTACAGTGAAAGGCAGAATTATTGGTTATCATAGTATAATAATCATGTCCTGTGAGATGCTGTGGAAGCTGCAGACTTTAATGAAGACTTTTAAAAGCGATGCTTAGTTTAATATGTAGAAGTGTGTGTGTGGAACAAGGTGCACGCTTGTTCAGCAAATCTTTCTTTGCAAATAAGCCAGAGACTTTATATTCTGTGTTTGTAATATTTGCAGATATTAAGTGAATGTGGAGTGTGCTCAGACGTGGTGCAGTTATTCCTCTGGAGTCACTAAAGGAGCTTCTTCAGGAGGTAAAAACCTTCAGCAGCATGTTTCCTGCTGTCAGCTGAACTCTAAAGTTTTGGCTTTTACACAAGTTTACATGTTTAATTTAATGCATTAACTCATTTACAGCAAAGGTAAAAAAAAACACCTTGACAAGTGTAACATGATTATACTGTTTTTGCAGAGACTTTGCAGATTTCGCAGTGTGTGTTTCAATATTTTAATGCAATCTTTTGTGTTTACTATTTTTTTGTGTGATTTTTGTGTACTTCTGTGTTTTTTGTAATTTTTTCTTTTTTATGTGTGCTTTTTTTGTTTTTTATGTTTGTGTTCTCTGTGTTTTTATGGGTTTTTTTTTAATTTATTTTTTGGTGTGTTTTTTTGTGTGTTTTTTGTAATTTTTGTGTGTTTTTATCTGTGTTTTTTGTAATTTTTTTATTGTTTTTGTGGTTTTTATGTTTGTGTTCTGTGTGTTTTTATGGGGTTTTTTATTCATTTTTCTTGGTGTGTTTTTTTGTGTGTTTCTGTGTGTTATGTTTTTTGAATTTTTTTGTGTTTTTGTAATAATTTGGTGTGTTTCTGTGTGTTTTTTGTAATTTTTGTGTTTTTAGCAATTTTTTGTTTTTTGTAATAATTTGGTGTGTTTTTTGTGTGTTTCTTGTGTTTTTATGTGTTTCTGTGTATGTTTTTGTAAGTATGTTTTTTAATTTGTGTTTTTTAATTTTTAATTTTTGTATTTGTGTGTGTTTTTTGTGTTTCAAAATGTTGATCCAGTAAGTCAAAATGACAAAATAATAATCAGGTGAAGTTGTGTTGAAAAAGATGACACCAGCATGACATGGTGATCATTATTTGTTATTTAAGTTGCATATACAGACAGAATGAAAAAAAACAATAATCAGGTCATATAAGTGAAGTTTTGCTGAAAACAATGTTACCAACGTGTCATGGTAAAGATTTTTAAGTGGTTTATACAGAAAGACTGAAAAGGAGTCAAAAACCAACAAAATAGCCCCAAACTCCAGAGGGTTAACGGTCTTTAAGGGGAGTAAATGAACGTTTGACAGCTTCAGCTCCTTGTGTTCAGATATCAGAGAGACTGAGAGGCTCTGCTGTCATTCACATCCTGGGAGACAATAGACGGATGATGAACCATGAAGACGAATGGCGTCCCGTCCTGCCCACCGTCCCTCTGAACAAATGAATTCCAAGGGCGCTCCTCATCATTTCAATGAGCTTTAGCCCCGCAATGTTTCAGCATAAATCATGTTAACCTTCTCATTTTCAAGTTCATCCATTTTTAAGGTGCTCTCCTTCCTCCTGGATGCATCAAAGGAGGCTGATTGCGGAGCTTTCCATTAAACCTCAGAAAACTGCAGAATATTGTGTCACTTGTGCAGGAATGCCAACTGTACTATCTGTCATAACTGTGAGCTGTCAGTGCAGCTCCAGCAGCATGCAAATGATGGTGGCAGGTCCAAGGAGATGTGGAGAATCAGTGCTACAATGCCTCTATAAAACACAGGATCGCTCCATAGCATGACAGGAACGCCCACGTATGGAAATGTAGCCGGGCTCAGAGCTCAGAGCTGTTCTTAGTCTGAAGGCAATCACAGTCTGATTCCACTGCCACTCATCTTTTTATTCTCAACAGCTTGTTTTTTACACCAGGAATATTTGCAATTATTCTGCATGTTTCCTTTTCTTGTCACCGGGCAGAACAATGCTGCTAAATCTGGTAAATGCTTTCTAACATCTACACTGTAAAAAAAGGTCTAAAAACCAGATCAAACAGTAAATCTGAGGGAAATGATCTTGCTGCATGGACAGATGATTTACCTTGACAAGATTTATTAAATTAAGATTATTAAATCTAGAATGATGTTGAACACTGAAAATAAGAAATGAACTCCTAAAACAAGATAAAAAATTATCTAACACTTCTAAATCTAAAGTTTTTTTTATCTTGGTAAGAACCAAATAATCATCAGGTCACTCTGCTCGGGCCAATTCATCACTGCTGGCAGCTTTAATTTATTTATTTTTTAGAGTTAATTTATTATTTTAAGTGTTCAACATGCTTATTTGTAGATATATGTATATGTATATATATGTATAGAATATGTGCAGAAAATGCTGCTAAATCTGGCAAACGCTTCCTAACATCTATTGTTTTTAGAAAAATGTTTTATCAAGAATAATTGTGGCATCATGTTCTGTCTTGAAAATAATAAATATTAACAAAATAAAGAAACAGATAAACAATGACATTTTGTCACTTGTGGTGCTGAGTCACGTGACGTGTGGTTATTGCCTTGCCCCCCTTTAGACGGTCAGATCACTGCCCAAGAGGTCAGGTCAAGTGACAGACACGTTATGTTTTGATAAATCTTATATAATAAAGAAATAAAGAAACAGATAAACAATGACATTTTCTCACTTGGTGCTGAGTCACGTGATGTGTGGTCATTGCCTTGCCCCCCTTTAGACGGTCAGACCGCTGTCATAGACATGTTATGTTTTGATAAATCTTCAAGATGAAACACCGTCAAAGCTCTCCAGTGCTCAGTATCGAAAGAGAAGAAAAGAGGAGGAGAAGAAGTCCCAATCTTTTTTTAAATGCTGTTTTGTGTGAAGACGTTTCATTTGTATTTGCTTGCTAGCTAGGTTGAAATAAAGCAACGCTAGCTTAACACAGTTAAGCACATTTTTAGCGCGGTTTGCACTTTGATTGTCTCTCTTGTCTCTAACTTTGTTAGCGTCTCCAGCTGGGCTTCTTTGAGAATTGACTTGTAAGTTAATAATTCTATAGACAGACAGTTGTATTATATAGCTGGTTGGCACCATGGGCAAACACAAACAGGAGTTCCCCCCTCCGTGAAACACCAATGGATCTCACCGAGGACACCAGATGGGCTAGAGCCGGCCCTGAGTATTACTATTATTATATTACTATATTACTATTAGTGGACTATGTGTGTATGTAGATGAAAGGCTCCTTGAAACGTAAATGTTCTCAACAGAAATTACCTTTTTTCTCTCCTTAACAAGTTTCCTGCTCTTCTTTCTGTCAGAGCAGGATTCAGTGTGAGTCCTTGGCCCGTCGGTGTCACATGTAAAATGTGTTTTATTCTGCAGTTCACTCAGAGGTTTGATGAAGGTGCAGACTAAAGATTCTCTGAGGTGTTTGTGAATCTCCATGTCCCGTTTCAATCTGTGTTTTTATCCTGTTTGATGCGTCCTTAACCCTCCCAACCCTCCGAGCGTCTCAAAGTATTCTGCATGTTGATTTGCTCCTCATTGTTCAGATCAACTGGGTCAAGGTGGAGCAACGACTGCAGCGTTCCACCTCCTGTACTCCCTGCAGATTTCATTATTGGCTCTTTGTTGTTTGCTTTTCTATGAAGTGGATCTGAGGAACAGAGTGTTCTCTGGGGAACATTCTGCTGTGTGTTGTCATTGTTCCTGCTCCGACCCTGCTGCTGCTCTCTTACTGTCACCAGGTACAAACACCGGGAGACGTAATACTCATGTATAAAGGCTGTTTCCACTACCAGCAATACCCAGAATGAGGCGGGTCTCACTCGCCGAAACGCCCCTAATTTGAATATAAACCGTCCGGATCGGTCTTTTGTCTGGACTTTTTAAGTCCCTGTAGAAGAGCAGGGCCTTTTTTCTCCCCTGAAAACAGCCTGGTTGCTGATTGGATAGAACGCTAAACAGGATGTGACGTAGTACTCGACGCCACAACAACACGCGACATTTGTAAAAGCCGGCGAAGCAGTGTTGCCAACTTTGCCCCCCTTAGCGACTATTTTTCAAAAAAGTGACTGGAGACAAATCCAGCAAGTTTTTCTGGTGTTGTTGGAGACTTTTGGGGACACGTTCTTACTCTTCTTAACGAGCTGCGGGGGCCGGAGGCTCTTCTTAACAAGCTATGGGGGCCGGAGGCTCGTTAAGAAGAGTAAGAACAAGGCAGTCAAAATTACCATAAAGTTATTCCAAGTTAAAGACACAAAATGACCAAAAAGACAAAAAAAAGCTGTAAAATGAACAAAAAAGACACAAAATTAACAAAAAGCGGTACACTTAATGACCAAAAAAACAATAAAAATGCATAAAAAATTACCGCTGGGGCTCGTTAAGAGCAAGTCGAAACGGCCCAGTCTTCCTGCAGCAGTCTCTTCCAGCTGCAGAGCCGGAGGGGATGTTAACCCCTTAGCGTCCAGTCTGCTAATTGCTAATAGTTAGCTCTGTAGCAGTACAGTGTGTATGTGCTAACAGGCTAACAGTTAGCTCTGTAGCAGTACAGTGTGTATGTGCTAACAGGCTAACAGTTAGCTCCGTTGCAGTACAGTGTGTATGTGCTAACAGGCTAACAGTCAGCTCTGTAGCAGTACAGTGTGTATGTGCTAACAGGCTAACAGTTAGCTCTGTAGCAGTACAGTGTGTATGTGCTAACAGGCTAACAGTTAGCTCTGTAGCAGTACAGTGTGTATGTGCTGATGCTGCAGGAGGTGTTCACTTAGCGATCTCTGTTTGTTTACAACAAGCACCGGACACTCTGTATATGTGTGCGTGTGTGTGCACATATGTACGAGTGTATATATGGGCGTTTATTTGTGTGTGTGTGTGTGTGTGTGTGTGTGCTCTATAACTGTCTGTTTAGCAGCAGAACATGTTAGCAGATCATTTTTCACGTCATGTTGACCTGATCTGCTCCGATTCAAACAAACGAAGCAATGAAAGTCACGAGTTCACCCCTAAATGATCACATCATGCTGTGTGTTTATGTGTGTGTGTGTGTGTATATATATATTTGTGT